>NW_023618686.1:22570-37245 GCF_014905685.2 Nematolebias whitei
TAAATCCTTACTGATAATCACTGTGGGGAGTTTTTAATAATACAGATCAGATCAGATGTGATCAGGCAGTCATATACTCACAGGTCACAAATATATTATTATTAATACTATAAATAAAGGTGAGCCGTGCAAATTTGTTTGTATCAAACAAGTAGCCCTTCGTGTCTCTCGGTCCCACTAAAGTAGCTCTCAGTCTCAAAAAGGTTGGTGACCCCTGGTCTACATATTAGACAAATCTACACCCTCAGACCATCCTAGCTGTCCCACCTTCTGGTTTACCTGCCACTCTGGAGGGCCGTGACTCAGTTTAAACAAAAAAAGAAACAAATTCATTCCAACACTGACCTTTAACCTTCTCTCCTCCTCCTGCTTCTCCAGATCAGCAATGTGCAGACTCAGTGCCTCCCACTGCATTATGGGAAGGCCCAGATTGTCTGTGTCATAGCCTTCCTGCCAGTCCAGCACCGACCTCTCAGGGTGTCCATCTTCATCGTCACTCCTCAGATCATCATCTGCCTCGTTGCTCTCCTTCTCGTCCTGCTGCTGCCACTGACGTTCTTTTTCGCCTTCCATCTGTAACACAGAACAGAACCATGAAGAGAAGCATCCAGGTCACAGAAAACATTTGATCTCACCTATGTTTCCTGAGTATTCCACAAAATTCAGAACACTTCAACTCATCTTCCAACATCATGTCTGTGTCTGCTGCCCAACACTGGACAAACAGCCCTAACCCAAAGAGCCTCAAAATAACACCTGTAACTTGAGGCCTAGCATTCCAAAAAGTAATGTCAAGGTTAGACTGAGATCATGTCGGGTGAAAAATGTAATTTTTGTCAAACCTTAAAAATAACGTTGGATCGGTAAAAAGTTGAATCCTTCTCCTTGAATCGCTACTTTGATACACTGTTACAAACTTTTAGTTTGACACAAGACTAAGTCATGTGCTTAGTTCACAAGTGTTTCTTTTCAATTCAAACCTATTTAAACAAGCGTTGCAGAATCAACAGGTGTGGAGCATCACCATGTATGTGTGCGCATATTTTTACTGTCACTCCATACGCTAAATACTCGTAAAAAGTGGTGCAGGAAAAAAATTGATTTTTTAAAAAGAATCTAGATTCTTAGTCCTGGCGATTCTGAATTGTTTCTAAAGGTCCATAAATCGATTTTAAAATGCATTTTAGCTTTATATTTTTTCCGCTCTTACTCCCCATTTGGCCGCAATAGAATTGGGCCGTGTAGGCCACCGTACGGCAAGCTAGTTAGCCAGCTCCTTTTATCTGAATGGAGCCTGCTAGCATGGAGGACAGCGAGATTCAACTCGCCTCTTCATCTTTAAAAATTATTTCAGATCCTACAATGTTCCGGGGAAAGACAGAGCTTCACAAGAGCACAGTTGTTTACAAGAAGTGTAAAATAAAATTTCGGTACAGTATTTTGAAATACGACAAAATTCACGGAAGATGAAAGCGAAGCAGCCGACCAGCGAACTCTGCAACAAACTTCCAGTCTTCTCCCAAGGGCTGTGAAGAGTTCCCTCTCCATTTCCTGCTGTATCACAAAGGATTTACGAGCAGACAGCTCAGTGGAAGGTGAGAGGTTTAGGTTTATTTTTAATACGATGGATTCAATGTACGTTATTCCTTCATGTAGATGTATTTATTTTTTTGCGATAAAGCAGCACCACAACTTCACCATGAAACAACAAATGGTAGAAGCTCTGATGCAGCTGCAGCTCAAAGGTAACTGTTATTTCTCATATTATACTAAAACTTAGACAAGTTGAACAACAAACTTAATGTAATTTGTCTTTTTTTAACAGGTTGAAGAGGACAGATGAGACACATCGCCTGGAGCCAGTTCTAAATGATACAGTTTAGATTAGGGGTGCACCGATTAATAGGACGGCCAATCGATCGGCCCCGATTTCCTTAATTTAGTGAGATAGGCAATTGGCCGATCTTTAAACGAGAAGCCGATTTTATCCACCGATCGTATCTGCCTCCGCAAAGGTTTGAAAATCAGCTGCTGTTCCCTTTTTTTCTGCTGTGAGAGAGGGCTGACTAACAGACCCGCCCACCAGGTCACGTCTACACATGCGTTAACAATAGTCACAGTCACAGGTGAGGTCACTTGGAGCAGCCATGTCGTCGGTTTGGAAGTTCTACGTAGTTAAAGAAAATGAGCCAAAGATCGCAATTTGCATTTCGTGTAAAGCCGAAGTAAGTCGTGGTGGAGCCACAATCAAAACCTTTAATACAACAAACCTCGTTCGCCATTTAAGAAATAACCACACAGCCAAGTACGCAACGTTTGAAGAGAGCAACCAAGCTAAGGCTAAGGCTAATGCTAGCGCTAACAAAGAGGCAGTCGGTGGGTCGCTGTTAGCTTTTATGAGCAATGAAAAGAGCAAAGCTACCACGAGGAAAGTTATGGAGTTCATGGCATTAGACGACCAGCCATTTTCAGTCATTGAAGTCCAAGGTTTTAGAAACTTGATGCAGCACCTGAACCCACAATATAATATACCGAGTCTGAGATATTTTTCAGATGTTGCGTTACCGGAGTTGTTCGGCCAAGTTTCGAGAGACACCCGCAGCCTGCTAAAAGCCAATACAAATACACTCAGCTTTACAACAGACATCTGGACTTCTGATGTAAGTTTAATGTCCATGTTGAGTCTAACAGTGCAGTGAATTGACGAACAGTTTGAACGTCATCAAGTACTGTTAAACTGTAAAAAAATGGCAGGGTCTCACACTGCGGCCAATTTATCAACATAGTTTAAGGCAATGCTGAATCACTGGGAAATTGATAATGGAAGAGTTCACATTGTTTTACGGGATAATGCTCATAATATGGCCAAAGTTCTGGATGATATCAGCTTGAAAAGTTTACCCTGCCTGGCACACACACTGCAACTTGTTGTAAATGAGGGACAGCTGGCACAGCATCACAGACATGGTGGCAACAGGAAGGAGAATTGTTGGACATTTTAAGCATTCATCGCTCCCCTATTCCCAACTTTATGACATACAAACACAGTTAGGTCAGCCCAGGAAACGATTACAGCAAGACGTTTCAACAAGGTGGAACAGCATGGTCTACATGTTGCAGTCGCTGTTGGAGCAGAGACGTGCTATTAGCAAGTATGCTGCTGAGCACGAGATACCAGCCACACTCACTGCACATCAGTGGGAGCTACTGGACAATGTGCTCACCATTCTTGCACCTTTCGAGGAACTCACAAAGGAGATTAGCTCATCAACAGCTACAGCAACAGATTTCATCCCAGCCATCACTGCACTCAAGCGGCTTTTGGAGAGGCAAGCAAGCACAGACCGTGACGTGGATACAGCCAAAGCTACATTGCTGGAGGCTGCTGTGCGAAGATTCAACAACATTGAGCATGAGCCCCTGTACAGCTTGGCCACTGTTCTGGATCCAAGGCAAGTAACTATTAATATTCTATTTTAGCCATAATTACTTTTAGCCTACTATTATATTTCAACAAACATTTAAATTAAACTAAAAATAAAATTTTCTTGATTGAAATGCATTTCTTTATTTAAATGCAAGTCATAAAAATCATTAATGTATATAAAACAATGATTGACCCATCTTTCTTTGTTTATGCAAAACAAGGTACAAGAATCGCTACTTCTCAGCAGAGGTGAAAGGTTACGTGAAACTGCTCCTTTTGGCCAAACTTGCGGAGGGGGAACTTGAAAATGTTACACATGCTGCATAATCTTTTTTTTTTTTTTTTTTTTAAGTTTTGCTTTTTAAAATGTAAAAAGTAAAAAGTTTAAAGGAATTGTTTTTTTTTTTTTTTTAGGGGGGGGGTTAATTTTATAGATTTAACAACAATTGTGTTAACTTTATTTATATTTCAGAATACCACTTCATGACAAGTTAAAACAACAAGTTTGTATTGTTTCTAGTGTAGTGAACTAGGCCTCCGACCTCATCCTGTCGACAGGAACTGTTATTTCACTGACTTGAATCCAGAAATACAAATTATCTCATCAAGAGACTATTTAATTGTATCCTGAATTAATCAATTGAAAGAACACTCTTCCTTTTTACATTATCATTACTATTTTAGAATATCTTGATAATGGAGTTTGCATGTTCTCTCCGTGCATGCGTGGGTTTTCTCCAGGTGCTCCGGTTTCCTCCCACAGACCAAAAACATGCATGTTAGGCTGATTGGTAACTCTAAATTGTCCCTAGGTGTGAGTGAGAGAGTGAATGGTTGTTTGTCTCGTTTGTCTCTATGTGGCCCTGTGATGGACTTGCGACCCGTCTAGGGTGTACCCCGCCCCTCGCACAGTGACTGCTGGACATGGGCACCAGCGACCCCCGTGACCCAAAATGGAATAAACGGGTAAAGATAATGGATAATCAATAGCTTGATAATCAAATGTGTGTTTAGTTCATACATTTCTAAATGTTGAAGTGAACCACTCATTTAAATCAACTGTGAAACAGTATTAATGATTTTTAAACCTCATTAGACTTAGAAATCAAGTTAAATGTCTATTTACAAAGTAATTGTGCATTTTGATCTTCTGTCTGAATGAGTGGATTTGATGTCGGTCAGAAGTCAGGGATGTCGGTCAAAAGTCAGAAAGCAAGTTATGAGAACGAAGTGCCTTGTTTTAAAACTCAGCAGACAGTAAATAACTTCAACTGGCATCTGCGTTTGTCTCACTTCGTCATAACATTCCTCTGTCTGTACTAACCGTTCGTAAACATTCCTGCTGTCTTTTTGACTTCTAGTGACCCTCTTGACATCACATCAGGAAGTACCAAGTGACAGGAAGTGAGTACTCTTTAAAAAGTCAACACTTCCTAGGACTATGGAGTCTTCTTTCAGTCTTCCTTGAGTCTTTGAAGTCTTCCCAGGAGTCTTCCACTTCTGAGTGGAATTTCTGACTGGAGTCTTACTGAAAGTTCCTAAGGAACTTTCAGATTTAATCAATAGCTGATGGATTTGACCGTGAGACAAGGGTCCGTCCATCCCAGCAGAGTCACAGCGCCTCGCTGTGAACTCACCCGGGCGTAACGCCCTACAACTTCGAAGGAAGCTTGTTCTGTTGAACGGAGTACATCGTCACGACTTCTGACGATGACCAGCCACCCTGACCGGAGACGCTGAAAGGTAGCGTGCAAAGGGACCTCTACTGGAGCTGATCTATCCACTGCAAAGGTAAAGAGACGTCACGAGTTGTCACGCACTAAGTGGACCAGGGGTTGAGCTGGGGTTGAAAGAAGAGTGCTAATTCTGGTCAACAAACATACATCTTCCTTCATCCATCTTCATCTTTAAATCTATGTCTTCCATTTAACTTCTATTCGCCAGTAATCTAGATGCCTTCAGAGGTGAATCAGCCTCAATCAGTAATGTTCTGTTGTCTTGTTAGTAAAGCATGCCAAGTTTTTATTGATTAGAAACAGATCAGCAAATCAATGTGTACATGTTTTGATGTTAAATTTTGATTCTGTTAAATAAATGACCGCATTTATTCTGATGGGTCAAAAATAAAATAGCGTCTCATGTGTAGTGGACTAGGCCTGATGTCAAAACTGACCATATGGGACTGAAACTGTCATTTCATTGATTTGAATCCAGAAATACAGGTTAACCCATCCTGAGACTTTCTTTCTTGAATTAATCAAGTGGAAAAAGACAATTCTCTATGATCATTACTATTTTACAAATGTTTTGATAATCAAAGTGTTTTGGTTCAAACAATGTCTACATGTTGAAGTGAACTAATCATTTTTATTTACTTAAACAGTAGTAATGATTCTTAATCCTCAATTCAAAGTGAAATCAAGTTAGAGTACGTTACAGAGTAATGATTCAATTTCTTGATCGTCTGCTTTGAAGTGAGCAAATTTGTAAGTGTGTCAAAGTTCGAGTTTCGGTCAACTGAAAGTTTACTGAAAAGAAATGTCATGTTTAACTTTTACAGCAAGATACTTGGTGGAGCGACGCCACTAAGTCTGATTTTCTCCAACAATCTTTCTGTCTGTTCTTAAACAATCCTAATCTCTTTCCTTGACTTTCCATAACACCTTACATCACAAAACACACCTCTGTTGGGGTCCATCGACCAATCAGAGGCTCTCAAACGAACCGGAAGTAGAGCCCATTTAAATATTGGCACTTCCTAGTTCAAGCAGAGAGTTTTTGGAGTTCATCTCTCTGTAGAGAGTTTGGGAGTTCAGAATGCAGAACGCTGGCATTCAGGACGCTGCTGAATTAGAATCAAGCTGAACCAGAGACGATTTTGGGAACTATAACTTCTGTTTGGATAACCTCACACGACTCTCGAGGTCTTTAGCTGTTCTTACGGAGACGCTGAAAAGTGGCTCGAAGTGGGACTTCACGCCGGAACTGATCTATCTTCAGAAAAGGTAAAAGTCGACCTTCACCAAAAGTGTACTGTTGGGACAAGCTGATTTCCAAAGGAGCGTGCTGTTCTGGTTAAAACAGACAAATTCCCTCACACATCTCTCTGAG
This sequence comes from Nematolebias whitei, assembly GCF_014905685.2. Lineage (NCBI taxonomy): Eukaryota > Metazoa > Chordata > Actinopteri > Cyprinodontiformes > Rivulidae > Nematolebias > Nematolebias whitei. The sequence goes on from NW_023618686.1 coordinate 29,109, forward strand.
TAGATAAACCTCATTTTTCCATCTTTAAACTCTCCTATCTGCTAACAAATTAATCCAGATGTCTTCAGAAATGTCTGTGGTGAAGCAACGGAAAATCATGGCCATATGGTTTTCCTGGTTGTAAAGCTGATTAATTATGTTGTTATTTTCATATTCTGCCAAATTAATGTAAATGTGTGATGTTAAACTTTGATTCTGTAAATAAATGACCACATTCATTTTGATGGGTCAAAGATAAATAACGTCTCACGTTACGTTTCTATTAAATTCAATGCACAACATCACACAGTCCAGAAAAATGAAAGAACCCGTTTAATGTATGAATATATCTCAGGATATGTCATACTACATCTGGTGGCCCGTCCGTACGTTTATACTACACATGTCACTGATTAAACAATCCACTCACAGTTATCTCGTTCACATGGCAGAAATTTAACTCAAAAAAGAAAGAATCTGTTGTAATTAAACAATTAATATTCTTTGTGCTTGAACTAGCTTTAAGAATAATTAATTAGTAGTATACCTACAGCAAAGCTGTCCTGACATCACTACACTAGGATATTGTTCAAGGGTATGTTTTACAATAAAATAAGAATGGAAAATTGAAGGTGCATTGTGACCTTATAACACATGACAGTGTCGCTTATATAAAAAAAAAAATCGGTATCGGCCAAAATTGGAATCAGCAGGTCAGACTTTCTAAGAATCGGTGATCAGCCAGAAAATTGAAATTGGTGCACCTCTAGTTTTGATGGTTTATAAATTATTACAATTCAGAAGAGGTTTTTGTGCAAACTTGCACAGGTTTTGAAATTTTGTTAAAGATTTACTAAATAGGAATCAATATGGTTAAGACAGAAGTCTGTATATTTCAAATTAGGTTAAGTTTTGAAAATATAACAAATGTTAGAGCAATAGAGTTTAAAAAAACTGTGAAGTCTGTATTTTATTTTGAGTTAAAGGTTAATGTACTATGCAATGTAGGCTGAAGTCTGTTTACTTTTATATTTATATATTTTGAATTATTTGTCTGTGATGGACTGGAGACCTGTCCAGGTGTCCCCCGCCTCTCACACAGCGATGGCTAGATGTGGGTGCCAGTGACCTCTGTGAACCGTAAAGGAAGAAGTGGATAAAGATGATGGATGGATGAATTATTTGTTCCTAGATTTTTTTTTTTGTGAAAAATCCAGGCAGCTAATCTAACCTAATTCTGGTAATTTAAGTTACAGAATTTTATGCATTCCTATACTTTTTTTCCTATTTTTGGTATAAATATAAAATGAATCAAAAAGATTTGATTCAGTAAGGAACCTAAAATGATTGTTTTAAATAAAAGTTTTATTTGTTTAAATTGTTGTTTAATCTGTTCAGCTTGTCAGTTACATATACATTATAACTGAAACAATATTTATGACCATTTCAACAGAAAAATTGTTTCTGAATCGAAAATCGTTTCCGGATTGGAAAATCAAATTTGAATCGTATCGTGACACCAAAAATCGGAATCAAATCGGATTGTCAGATGTTGAGAGATTCACACCCCTACTCTTAAATATCTATATTATACATAATGTGTTTATTTTATTACGTACAATATGGACAAGGGTGAGCTGGGACTCTGCAGTTTGATCATAGGTGGAGATGTAGAAGCTGCAATGCAGGACTTTTATTTGTAAACTGACTGATGCCAGAACAGCAGGTGGGCTGGAGGGGGTGGGGGGTTCGTGGGGGTCTGTAGGTCCAACCCTTACCGCTACAGTCCTTCCACAGAAAATTTTGAAAAACAGAGATGCCATTTCCTGCATTCTGGTGAATTTTAACGGGTTGTTAAACATCAGCATTGATATAAAAATATATTTTACAAGGTTTTAAGTTGCCTTTATGCCTATTCAAACATATATTTTGTGTGTGTTACTTATCAGAATTAAATGTCTAAATTGCCATAAAAGGCAAGGGTGGAATGATGTAGGAATGATTATTTTGATGCTTTTATGTCAATTTATACTTATTTTATACTCATTTTATATGCAGCTTATCTGTGCAAGTCAGGCCTGTACTGCAGATGTGTTTTGGAGGAATGGAAAATGAGCCTCCAGGGGTGCTCTGGCCGTAAGATCTGGCCCATCTTGCGGTTACAGTGACCCGGAGTTTGATGTAGACAGGTCTTTCATCCACCCACGACTTTGGGTTTGAAAGACATGTTTTTATGACCCATCGCTCTGCTGTACAGACTGCCTTGATGATGGAAAGCATGATTTCAAGGTCAGGTTATTGCCTTGGTTTTGCACAACATGTTTTTATGAGATACCGACTTTCTGTCTGTCCTCCTGACAACCATCAAACTTGTTTTTCACTGCTCTCACGCAATCCGGTCAGGGAGGAGTATATAAGAAATGTAACGAACACAGAAAAGTTAGAAGTCTGCTGTGGACCAACGCGCGAGGTGCCCAGCTGTTGGTGTGATTTCCTGTCACTCGGGTCGAAGGCTTCCCGACCACGTGTCACGGTGAGAGGCTCTCATATCAATTTGTGTGTAAAGAGTGTACAAGTGTACATGTTTGCATGGCTGTTTTCTGTGGCAGATTAATAAATGACACTATTATTTCTAGCAGAAACAGTCTCCTTGTTTTATTTCCTCTCGTGTGAATTATTGGGGCCGACCGTTCACGAACCTTTGTTAAAGAAATTTCATAAAACAAGCATTTACCTACATTTTTAAACACTTGATTAAATTACTATTTTAGAGAGCAACGGCAGGTTGTGTGTGAATAGAGCAGCTGTGATTCTGTCAGGTGTCACCCCCCCTTCAAGGTTCTGAGCTGAACTCTTCTCCGCTGAATTCAGTCCTGGTTGTTGCTCCTGCTCCAATATAGAAGTGACACCTTTTGAAACGCCTGAAGTCTTTAATTCTCAGTTGTCGGACAATCCATCTGATATGAAAATATGTTTTATAAGGTGTTAAGTTGCCTTTATGCCTATTCAAACATATACATTTTGTGTGTGTTACTTATTCAGAATTAAATGTCTAAATTGCCATAAAAGCAAGGGTGGAATGATATAGAAATGATTATTTTAATGCTTTTATGTCAATCTATACCTATATTACACTTATTTAAACACACTTATACTCACTTTTGATGCAGCTTATCTGCTTATTCAGTCATTCCTGTGCTGCAGATGTGTTTTGGAGTAATTCTGGGGGATGCTCTAACCAGAAGATTGGGCCCAATCTTAAGGTTACAGTGACCCAGGTTTTGAAGGATGAAGCCATCGCTCTGTTGCACAGACTGCTTTGAAGATGGGAAAACAGATCTAATTAAATCTGCCCTCCTGGCAACCATCAAAACTTGCTTTGATCTGCTCTCACGCGATCAGGGAAAGGTATATAAGAAATGTATCAAACAACAGAGAGTCGGAAGTCCTGTGTGGATCAGCCGCGCGCTGGTGCCATATGCCATTTTGATGTGATTCTTCTTTACCTGGGTTGAAAACGACTTCCCGGCCAGTGTCACGGTGAGAAGTTATTTCATATCAATCTGTGTGTTAAGAGTGTACGAGTGTACATGTTTTTTGCTTGGCTGTTTTCTGTGGCAGGTTAATAAAGGACACTTATTACTCCTAGCAGTGACAGCCTCCTCTGTGTTTTATTTTTCCTTCTTGTCTGAATATCTGTGCCGACCGTTCACGAGCCCTTTTGATAAAGAATTTCATAATACATTTTTGGCGACGAGGATGGGATGTTAAGAATTTAAATAAATAATTCTGAACGGCTGCACCATATTCAAACGAGGAAAAAAAAAGTGTTGAGAGAAATGTTTATGCGAGTTGCATAGTTGTGCCGGGTTGGAAGAGATATCCTACCCTGGCTTTGTGTTTAAGAGGTGGAGAGGACGCCCGAGCCTTTGTGTGAGAGTTTAAAACAGAGAAAAAAAAGTTTATTCAGACGCCTGAGGAGGCGTGAGCTGAACAGAGAAAAAGTTGTACCGGGATGGGAAGAAGTCCCATCCCAGTTGTTTTTGTTGTTTTTGAAGAGGTGTGAAGAAGCCCATCTTAGTTATTAGAACAATTTTTCTGCAAGCAGATAGTCCGAGTGATGTTTTGACCACTTTTGCAGGCAATAGAGGTCAGAAAAGATGGCACCAGTGACAGGACTTCAGCATAAAATCAGAAAATGTAATCACAGGCTCAATGGAGCAAACAAGAATGTGAGGACCGCCTGCTTGTTGAATGGACGGCTCGGTGCTCAGTTTGTGAGAATGAGCAGTGTAGCTGACGGGGCGGTGGAGCAGGTGTCCCGGTTGCGAGGAAAATTTAAGAGAAAGAAAGAGAAATGTGTTGAGGAAGTTCAGGAGAAAGAGAAACAGTTTTTACAACGAAAACAGTTGTTATCTGATGCGCAGACAGAGTGCAAGCTAGACCGCTTGATTAATGTAGCTGAGGGCGCGGTCGGTCAGATATGCAGGCTTAAAAGGAGGAAGAAAGAGCGTGATGTTTCGCCGGAGCGAGTCGGAGCTTATGTTGCAAGGTTGGCTGACGGATGGAATCCGTCGAGTTTGGACGGTTACATCTCAAGAGACAAAGAAGTTGTTTACTTGTCTAAAATATCACAACCCACAGATGCTCGAGTGTCGAGGCTGTTAGATAAAGGTGGAGGTCAGGTAATGAATTCAGCGCATCGAGTCGGAGCTTTGCAAGACTCGAGACCGTTGTTTGAAGTTTGTGCTGATTTACAGGGTCATCGGGTGACCGTAGGGGAGTGCGAGCAGAGATGTGCTGAGGAATGCGCTCGCTGTGCGTTCACAGAGAGGAACACAGAGCTGAAAACTGTGAAAAAAATCATTTAGCCAACCCATGGGTCGTGGGCCGAGAAGGGACGGCCAGAAAAACATGCAGGAACTTACTCATTCTGCTTTCTGGAGGGCATTAATGCAGGCAGGAGTGCATGCAGCTGAGATGAATGATGTGTCAGCTGAAAAGCTGAGGGCTGGAAGCCATTATTTGGATTAAAAGGGGCAAAAAGTAGGGTCCAAAAGTTGACATCAACACTCTGAAAAGCAGATATTGTCAAACATTGAACATCAAAGGTCCAGAATTAGAGAGCCCAGATCTTGACGTTAAATTAAAAAGCCCCAAAACTTGAAGGTGATATTGATTTTAAAATGCCTAAAGTCAAGATGGTTTAAGGGGAAAAGGGTGGATTTGAAATGTCTAGAAATAAATATGTTGTTTGGATGTGTTAAATTAAGCTGTTTGCTTTGAAGAAAGTGCATTGTATGTTGTTTGGAAGGAAGTGCAACATATGTTGTTTATAAATGGTTTACCTGCAGCTATAGTTTTGACAGCATCTAAAAACAACTCTAGAAGTATCCAAAAATATCTGAGATAAAAAGAATTTCACCATCTTGTTTTGCAGATGTTTCACATTTAAAGTGAAAGTTCAGCTCTTTTCAAGAGGGGTTCTGTGGAAAAAGTTAACATCTCAGTTTTGAAAACTGATGAGTTAAACATTTTGAGTGGGGCCAAGACTAGAAGAAGGATTTCTTTTTAATAAATAAAGTTAATTATTGACACTTTTTGCATGAAGTGGTTATGTATGAAGAATTGTTTGATTAGTTGTAGAACAAGACAGATGAAACTGCAAATACAACGATGTGAAGCATGCAGCATCAGAAGAGAGAGAGTCACAATAGTAAAATGCAGGGACATATAGGGGAAAAGGGGCCATATCAGATCTGGCAAACAGATTTCATTGGCCCTTTGCCATGTCACAGGGGTGTAGATATGTATGTATGGCTGTAGATACATATTCAGGTGTGTTGGTGACTCATCTTTGTAAATATGCAAATCAGACATCTACTTTAAAAAGTCTTAGTATGATGAAATAATTTTATGAGGGTCCCCTTCAGATACAGATAATGGGACCCATTTTACTGGAAACAGGTGAAAGACTGGTCAGCTGAAAAACGTGTTGAATGGATTTATCATATTTCCTTATCACCCACAAAGCTGCTGGGCTGATTAAGAGAATGGATGAACTGTTAAAAAAAAAGAAATGCTGAGAAAATGAAAGACATGATTTGACAAACTGAAAAGTAAATTTGTTGCAGGCTGTGTTTCAATTGAATGATACTCCAGAGCTGCCTGTGAGAAAAAAAAGAACCAATTAGAAAAATTGATGACAGAGCAGAGCTGCCTGTCAGAAGCAACTCCTGGGTCTGAGGACTCTAGAGCCAGTGACAGTGATTTCAGGTCAAATTCAAGCTATAAAATTGGTCTGGGTCTGCCATATCCCAGAGGCAGGAGAAGGAAAAATGGGTAAATGTACCAATTCATAAGTGTTATTAAAGAGAAAACTAATTCTTCTCTCTTTTTGTTGAAAAGCAGTTTTCTTGCTTCCACAGCTTGATGCTCTCCTGGTCTTGGTTGTTTGGACGATCAAGGTCGCCCCGAGGAGCTGGTGACAAGGTGCCAAGTCAGATCGGAGTGCAGGCTGTTTGGGCATCACGTGCCTTGTTGCAGATGGACAACGCCTCATCAGCAACACCAGGACGTGTCTTGGAGGAGGATCAGGTGTTCACTTTGGTTGAAAAAAAAAAAAAGATGCAAGCAAGATCTGAGTGCAAAGTGACTTTTGGCATGCTACCACAGGGAAACCATCCCAGTGGTACCTTGGATGTCAGATTAGAATTGTGTGGAAACCCCACTGTGTAACATGTGTGGGAACTGTACATGCTAAACCAGATGAAAGAAAAAAAAGGGGAGAACGAAGTTTGATTTTTACTGCCAATTAAGGAGAAGGAGGAGACGTGCTTCGTTGGCAGTTACTCAAGAAAGGTTCTGGATACCATCAGTTGTCATGACTCAAGAAGAAACGGTCAAAATACTGATAAAAGAAATAAACTTGCAGCCAAAGATGTGGGGGAGCACAGAAGAAGTGCTCTCCAACATAATTGAAGCTTTGAACTTGTTTTCCTGTGTACCTTGCAGTTTTTTTTTTGTACAGCTGCAGGAGGAGCCCTGCCAGAGGGTGGTGGTCACTACATCGAATCATCATAAGTGGAGGAGAGTATGGAACATTTAAAACCTGAATTGACAAAATGTAATGAAGGCAACCACAGTTATGCAAATATCACATTTTGCCTTTAATAACTGTACAAGGACACTGGTTTTAAAAAAAATATATAAAAGTACAGGGTGAGTGGTTTGAGCCACAGACAAATCTCACATATGACATGCAACTATGTGAGACAGCTGATAAAAGAGTGATATGTATGTTGAGACAAGGTATTGTGTGATTGGACTCATGAACTAGGCTAGAGAACTAGTTTGATAGTAGTGATATGTATGTTGAAACTAATCATGTTAACCCATGTTTAACCAGAGACAAGGTATTGTGTGATTAGACTCATGAACTAGGTTAGAGCAACAATAAAAGTACCTAAGGTGCCTTTCTCTGGATGTGTGTGTGGTGTACATCTGTGAACTCGGAACAACCAGACTTATCGTTTGACTAATTATAGTTCTGAATCTCGTCTTACTCCATGGCGAGTCTCTCTGGATCATTTAAAATGCGCATTGAATGAGTCCATAGAGTTGACTGAAATGATCAAGTCTCATAAGTCTAAACGTGTCTGATCTAACAGTGTCCACCTGCATGGCTCAAAGAAAGGTTTTTACATATGGCTAAAACTAATAGTGTAGGCGTCGGCTCACCATGGGTGGGATATATTCGCAGGAATATTATCTACGGCGCAAAATATATGCAGTATCCCTTTTGTTTGTTTAGTGAAGAGAAGAATAACTAGTTTGATCTATGTATCTCTGTATTAACTTTGTGTATTTTGGGAACTTGTTTAGGGTTTAAAAAAAAGAATTAATCAGGAAATTTATAATACAGCTGGTACATGGTTTGGTAGGAAAAAAAAAACTATAATCTGAACACCTACCAGGTGTTTTGATTTACAATGATCGTGTCAGTGGGAATGTAATAAATCAAAACGTTCCAGGGGTTTGAAACTAGTCTGGATTTTCTTAACTGTGTGAGTGAGTTTATTTAGGATAAAGTCCCAGAACAATCTGGATTTTCTTAACTGTGTGAGTGAGTTTATTTAGGATAAAGTCCCAGAACAAT
>NW_023618686.1:37255-37619 GCF_014905685.2 Nematolebias whitei
TCTTAACTGTGTGAGTGAGTTTATTTAGGATAAAGTCCCAGAACAATTTCAATTGCAGGAGAACTCGACCATTCAGAGGTCAGAGATCGTTTAGAGTTCAACTTAAAGGGATGGCATTTTCAAAACTAAAAAGTTGTATTGTGGAATTATGTTTTACATGTCATAAAGGCAAAAGGGTGGAATGATATGAAAATATGTTTTATAAGGTGTTAAGTTGCCTTTATGCCTATTCAAACATATACATTTTGTGTGTGTTACTTATTCAGAATTAAATGTCTAAATTGCCATAAAAGCAAGGGTGGAATGATATAGAAATTATTATTTTAATGCTTTTATGTCAATCTATACCTATATTACACTTATT
>NW_023618687.1:0-24274 GCF_014905685.2 Nematolebias whitei
TGTAGATATTCCAACACCAACCCAGTTGCTTCTATGCAGGTGTTAGGCGTGGGTGCTGCCAAAAACAGGTTGTCCACATATTGGATCAGTCTGGTGTTTCTGGGGAGAAGGCAAGACTGTAGTACAGTACATCTTTTAACACCCGATTAAAGATACCTGGAGACAGAGCAAATCCTTGTGGGAGTCGAGTGTTGTGCCTAGCGCCACTGCTGTCCTTTATATGTCAATGAGAATAAATCTCTGCAGTTTTATACCAGTGGTGTGTAGGGTCCAGAGATGAGATAGATACATAAGGATTTGGAACAGGTACAGTGGGTGTTTTTAATATTGCATTAATGGCTTGTAGATCGTGTGCCATTCGATATTTACCGGTTCCTCTTTTTCTCTACAGGCAAGATGGGTGTGTTCCACTCAGACTGCGAGGGTTCTAAAACTCTTGCAGTCTGCAATTCCTTCTTCTGCGTGTCATTTATGTGAGTATTGTGGGATCAAAATGGGTGTATCTGGGTTTACCTGAATGGTGATTGGGCTGCACTGTGTTTTCCCCATGTCCGTGGAGGAGATGGCCCATAATCCTTCAGGTATGGAGGTCAACATTGCTACAGCAGAATGATGATCAGTCTTCTCTCTCCCGTGGTCACAAGCAAACAACTCGTGTTCCAGCATCACCTGTTCTTCTGTGTGAGAGGAGATTCTGTATGTGTCACAAGAATTTGAACAGCACAGACCTGGTACTGAGGTGGGAACCCAGTCCATAGCTGCCAGGGAACGTTTAACCATTCCTCCCAGCTCCTTTGCTTCATGCTCGACATGGAGAGAGAGAGATATGTGAGGCACAGCTTCATCTCTCATTTGATACCACAGTAATTGTTCATGAGTTAACTCCACCGCCGCTGCCACCCCAGTCGGGGCCACATAAATGTTTTGTGTGTGAATTGTCCAAATCTTACCCTCCAAATGAGCTGTAAACTCCTTTTGATACCAGTCTGCGTGGCTCCTGTCATAGAAGAGCATGACGTTGTGGGTTGGGAGGAGAGACATAGGTGTGTAGACTCAGGATCCAAGGCTTCCATTGTTGGAACAGCTTCAGCAGTAGACTAGACCCTTCAGCAGTCATGTGGCCCCAAGTAGATATCAGCATGTTCAGGAGCCACTGGTTGCATCAAGTACTGTCCATCTGTGCACAGTTCACCACATCGCCAATAGGAGCCATCTGGGAATTGAACTCTCACCCCCTGTGCTCTGCAGAGTACAGTTGCTCCCAACTTTATCAGTAAGTCTCTTCCCATCAGTTTGACTGGTGTTGCAGGTGAACAGACAAATGAATGTTGTAATTTTTGTGTTCCTATCTGAAATGGCAGTGGTACAGTCAAAGGCAGACATTGCTCTGTCCCTGAGAACCCCATTAATGACACAGTCTTTGTGAATAGATAGTTGACAGGAGCTGTGGTGATTGTAGAGTAGGTGGCTCCTGTGTCCTCCAAGAAGTTCATTTCTTGTCCTCCCACTCTCGCTGGGCGCATAAGGTCTGCTGTGCCCATGCTACCCTGTTGGTTCTCAGGAATGTGTCAGTAAGTTCCAAGAGTGGGAAAGTCTTCCCACTATGGATACTGCCCTCCTGTGTTCAGAGTGGGTATTGCTGCTGGGTTGTGTGGCAGCATACCTGGTTGTCCACTGGGTGGCGCTCATCCTTGTGGTAGAGGCCAGCAATCTCTGGCCCAATGGCCTGGTCTTTCACAGTTGTAGCAGATGTCAGGAGCGGCTCCTCCATGTCCACCTCTTCCACTTTGTCCCCGCCCCATGCCCCTCCGTCCTCGGCCACCACTAGCACGCCAGCCCCTGTCGCGACCGAAAAGAGCAGACCTGTATTGATTTTGATAGAGAGGAGGAGGAGGAGGAGGGAAAGGGTTTGCAGGATAAGGAAAAGGAGAAGGAGGAGGGGCTACTCCTCCAGGATACTGATTACTATAGTGTGCCCCAGCAGGAGCCTCTGCAACCATCACATTCTCTGTCCTCTCCTTCTTCTTTGTTACTTTTTGTCTAGCTTCCTGCAGCTTTAATTTAAGCAATCAATTTTCTAATTCAGTTTTCTCATAATTTTTCTTTTTTTGTTCTTCTCGTATTGTTTGCAGGTGGTGCATTAGATGTCTTTCCCACTTATCGTAGTCGCACCCAGGGAGATATGGATTCTGTCTCATCAGTTCTGCCACAGATGTGGGCACTCTCTTCAGGACTGCCTCTCTAAATAATTCAGTTAAATTAGAGGGTGTTCCTTTAGGATTTACTGTTGTGTGTCTCATCCACTTTTCAGCCGCCAGTGTAATATAATCTTTGGGGTGGACTTGAGGCTCCCACTCAAACTTAGGGATAGCTGCAGAAATGGATAATGGGTACTGGTCTCTGATTGCACGTTCTAACTCTGTTATTACTCGACTCAGTGGAGCCTTGTTGCCCAGTTTACTGGTGCGTGCTACTGTTTCTAATTCTCTGGCCACCAGGGGCATCACACACCGTCCCAGCATTGCTCTAAAGTCTCCTAGGGCCAGGGACATTCCACTGGTGAGACAACTTTGTTCGGAAAGCCACAATAAGCCTCCTGCAGAGATGCTTGGAAGTTTGTCAACCATAGCATCTCTGTCTCCCACTGGGAAGGGCACATATTTCTGGCGACCCCCGGATGATTGTAGTAATGGAAACATGTACTCAGCCTCAACAAGTTTTATTTTTATCTAATCCTCTTGTTGTCATTGTGTGGGTTCTACCAGAGGGATGGGCTGTTTGTGAGGACTCAACTTCTTATAAATGGCCTAATGTGGTTTTCAGTTTGTCAATTTTGTGATCTATATCCTCCTCTGTTATGCTGTAATTTAGGCTGAACTGACTACCACCCCCTGTTCCTCTTTGTTTATGAGTGGAAGATGTGCAAAAACCTTTCTTTTGAGCCATAGGGGTGCTGAACAGGTCAGGCTTTTCAGGCTGTTCCTCCAACAGTCCACATGATCGTACTGCTGCTTGTCTAAATGGGTTGGGGTTGATATTTTCTAAAACCAGCATCCCCTGTGTTATTTCGATGGATGGGTACAGTCCCCTGGGGGGAGGTTCCTCCCTGTTAACGGAGGTCCCTCCCTTTGAGGCTGTCTGTTCTGGCCCCGGATACAGGGGCAGAGATAACTTCACTTGCTATGTGGCTGCTCTAGCCTTCACTTCCGGTGCTGCCTGCTCTAGAGTGTGTTTAATCCCTTGCCATGACACATTTAATTTTTCACACTTTCTCAACTGTTTCTCCACTTCTTCTCTGTCCTTTTTACATTTTCTTTTTCCTAGCTCACTCGCTTCTTGTTCTTTCTGCATATTTTTTGTTACTTCCTGTCTCAGCGTTCGCAGTTGTTTTAGTAAAAATCCTCCTAAAGGCTTGCATGAACTCAGTGGGACTTCCTGTTTCACTACTGCTTGAGTTATCTTCTCTTATATTTTTTCTGATTTTTTTCTTTGTCAAGTCGTCATGGTCCATTACTAATTTGTCAATCTGAGTTTCAAGAGGGAGCCAGGGTCCCTGATTTTGTCACATTTTGTCTGTATAATGTTGTGTTTTACACAAAATGACTCGTTTTCTCACTCGGTGGTGAGAAAGCTCAAGCTCGCTCGGTGGCGAAGCAATTAAACCACCAAAATCACACTGCAAAGAGCTTCTCCTCAAACACACATACACCCACACTCTTGTTGTCTAGCCTTCACTCACTTCAGTCACTCTCTCTCGTCCGATCTCGTTTTGGACAGCTTTCAGTTTGTTTCTCACAATCAAAATAAATAAATACACTTTTTCTTCAATAATCATCAGAACCTGCCATCACCATTTAAGTTCCTCTGACAGTTCTCACACATGTGTGGTCAACTCTTGTTCTTATTTGTGGGCAGTCACATTCCACAGGAAAACTCAATCCAACCTGGCTCCCTTCCCCCGCATCTGGGAAGAAGTTTGGGTCGCCACTCCTGACTGACAGAAGTCCCCGACTTCGTTGACCTCGTTGACCCCTAGCCCAGGTCCCCGACCTGCCTCTTTTAATCACAACTTGTATTTTCTAATCCTTGCACAAGCTTACAACCGATATATTACTTAAAAAAAACAAAAAACGCACTCAATCTGTATTGACAAAAAACATTTTACAACACAATCACTCAGTGCAACGCCACAGAGAGGATAAATATAGTTCCTCTTACCTGTTTGCTGGCCTGTGGAACTGCACTGAACAACCGTGTTGATGTTCAATTCTCTGGTTACCAATCGTCCTTCTCCACTATCCTGGGATTTCAGCACCAAAATTGTAGAGGAAAATCAACACAACAACTCAGACTTTTCAGCCTATTCAACTGTTGCTCTCATTGGTTCGGAGATACATGGAGAAAAGACACAATAATCAGTCAGAGAGATTCAAGTTAAAAAGTATTACCAACATTTATTAAAGCTTTCAGCTGAAAGGAGACGCACTTACCCCAAACCAACAGAGATACAACAAAAACCCAAGATGCATCTGACCGGAGCTTTAGTTCTTTCTGAATATAAACACAAAAGCTCCACCCAGAGACGTGTCACACATTCTTACAGCTCTTTGTTTAAACTAGTTCAAACTGATGTCTTCATTTCTTGGAAATCCTTTTATAGAGTTGTTTTATTATGTTCTTCTGCCGTTCCAGTTTCCCGGTGATCTTGCCATCAGGTGGGACACACACCAGCAGCTCCCTGTTAATTCATGTCCCGTACACAAAAAACTCAAATACATTCTCTGACTTAATTCAATCTGTACTTGTTGATACCAAAAGGCATAAGTTAGGTTTATATACAACGCAGTAGCCATCTATGAATTAAATTTGGAAACTCAAAATGTGATACTGACCTTTCTTACTTGACATAACCAAACTGCATTTTGATATATTTAACAATGTTTTAAATGTTACACCATCACAGTTTAAATTTGATGGTTTATATATATGGGCAGCACGGTGGCGTAACTGGTAGAGCTGCTGCCTCTCAGCGAGCAGGTCCTTGGTTCAAACCCCGGTCCAGGGGGCTTTCTTGGTGGAGTTTGCATGTTCTCTCCGTGCATGCGTGGGTTTTCTCCGGGTGCTCCAGTTTCCTCCCACAGACCAAAAACATGCATGTTAGGCTGATTGGTAACTCTAAATTGTCCCTAGGTGTGAATGAGAGAGTGAATGGTTGTTTGTCTCGTTTGTCTCTATGTGGCCCTGTGATGGACTTGCGACCCGTCCAGGGTGTACCCCGCCCATCGCACAGTGATTGCTGGACATGGGCACCAGCGACCCCCGTGACCCAAAATGGAATAAGCGGGTAAAGATAATGGATGGATGGACTCACCTTCTTCTTTCCTTTTTAATGGCACTATACAACAACACACATCAACAGCACATCTAGCGGCTTAGGGTTAGGGTTAGGGTTAGGGTTAGGGTATGTGTCGGGGTCTTATTATTATTATTTTTTTTTTATTCTTCCTACCCCCCTAGTTCCCTGACTGCCATTCAGGGGGTGGGGTCCGGGAGAAGGGCAGGCCGTCGGGTGTTGACCAGGACTATGTGGGGGTTCAGGGTCTAGGGGGTTGCCGTGGGCGGTGCTGGTACTGTGCTCTCCCTGAGGTTGTTTGGACCCCCTGAGCTTGGCTCTTGGGTGCCATGGTTGGCCCGCTGGCCGGGGTGGCTGCCGGGGCCTGGCGGGCAGTCGGCTGGGGGCGCGTGCTTGGTTGTTGGCGGTGTGTGGGGGTGGTCGGTGGCGTGTCCTCTTCATGGTGGGGGGGTGTCCTGTCGGCGGGGCATGGCCTGGGCCGGGTCTGGGGTATTGGCTCTTCTCCGCTCGAGAATGAATGGGTTTACCTCCTGGGTTTGGGCATGGGCTGCCCCCTGTAGAGGGCGGGTACATGTCTTGGACCTGGGGGTATAGAGTACGTATCGGGAATAAGAATGAAATGTATCGTTATTGTATGTCTTTGAGTGAGTGAATGTGAGATTGAGGTTGGGATTGTGTGATTGTGTCTGTGTATGAATGGGTATTTGTTAGGCCGAGACTCGGACTGCCCCCTCTTTGATACAACTGGGGGTGCTTGGCATCGCGCCCCTATCGTGCGGCCCCCTGGTGGGGTGTGCCCTTGCCTGCCGGCACGCTTGGGACCCTTGGTGTCGGGGGCTGGGCGCTTGGGCGTGTGTCGGCTCGGCCTGGTGTCTGCCTGGTGGGGCTCGGGTCCTCTGGCCCTGTCGGGCCTTGGCCTGGGTGGTGTGAGTCCTCGGTGCCCGGGCCTCGGTGCCTGGACCTGGACCTACATCGGTGCGGTGGGTTCCGACGGAGGCCTATGAGTTTGTCGCTGTTGGCCCCGGGGGTCACTGTATGTGGTCGCTGGTGGGGATCTTCCGGTTCTCCCCTGTGGTCCGTTCTGGGGGGTCGGTGAGTGGTTCGTCCTGTGTGGGTGGCTCTGGGAGCTCCGCGGTCGGGGTCCCTCCTGGGGTCTTGGGCTCTGGTCCCCCCTTTTTCATCTGCCTCTGGTCTTGGGGGTCGGGTCTCTGCTGCTTCACAGTTACTATTAAATGTTCTATTAGAGAAGCCTTATACACTTATGCATGCTCACAACCACACACAAATAGAAGCAGGGATGCTTATGTAGGCTTTATATGTAGATATATAGATATATAGATATTGTCGATAAACCTGGTGTCTGAATGATGATATAACAGACGACCAGCTTTAATGAAGGTGAAGTCTGATCAAAGTTCTCCTCAGCAGCTGAAAACAGAAGGACTGAACTCCTGCTTTAAATCAAGCTATATATAATAATGTGTAATCAAAAGTGTTTTACTGTTTTACTAATAATCAACAAGTAATCAACTAATGAAATGTATTGATTTATAAGAATTGTATAATCCATTGTATGATTGTGTGATTTACTTGGAAAGTGTTGAAGTGAAAAGAGCAAAGAGGCCTTATGTAACTAATAGACAAGTCTGGACATGCCTGTCTGAAGACAGGTCTGTACTTGCCTTATGCAAGGAGAAAGAGAACAGAAGGTCAGGAGGTTCATTTCAACTCATCTTGTGGTGATGCACTTCTGAGCAAAAAACAGGAACCAGCTTGTTTTTCACAAGTTCTGGAAAGTACCCGAAAACTGGTCTGAACCGGTTGAGGTGCAAAACAACAGACAAGTTACTGGAAAAAAGATGATGTAATTTTCCAAAAAACCCTCCTTAAGAGGAGGAGGGAAAAAGAAGTCTTTAAATACAGACTGAACTGATGAAACTTGGTCAAAAGCTGAGTCGAAGAGTCGAGCAGAAGGGACTACAAGCAGGAAGCAGTCAGAGGATCAGAGACGCCCGAAAAGAAGTTGGATTTTATCGGTTTGGGACAAGGCTGGGATTTTACTTCTCTTCTCACTGAAATGGGATTGGAATTAAGTCTTCACTTGCCACAGCAGACCGGAGAGGAATCCTATTTCTAAGAAAAGCTTGGCCCGGGCTCATCCAAAGCTCTGATTTCTTCAATTTGGCATAAGCGGCTTCTGGTTTGGGTTGGCCCGTATTTCTGTCCTAGAAAACGGGAAATATGCCGTTTACCGTCACAAAGATTCTCTGAGAGTCACCTCAGAATCATGGTAAGCGGACTACCCTGTCCTTCTGGTCTAAATAAATTAATTAATCAGATTAGAAATTTAGCATACAGGATAAATTCAAGAGTATTAAACTGGGTACTAATGGGGTTTGCTCGGAGGTGTTTCTGGTTCATGAGGGAGTTGAGAGAGAACCTCTTTTGGCTTGATGTGTGAAAGGTCTGAGGGAAGGTAGTGTTCACAAAGTCCCCAAGGGCACTTGGGGATTAGAAGTCATCAGGAAGATTCCATTACCTTATTTTAGTGAAGAAAGTGTATCCTGTGTAATCATGAAAATTAATCATTATAAAATTGTGCCTGTTGCTGTACCCCTGCGCAAATTGTTGATTAAAGCAAAGCAAAACATATAAATCTGGACTATTATTTCACCCTTATTGAACAAAAACATGGTAATGCTTGGTTCACTTAACAACATCAACAGAGGAGGTTTTGAAAGGTTCATTAGCTAGTGAGTGACAACACCCTTGTGCCCATTTCCAGGGCCCTAAAGATTACCAGAACAGTTAACAATTGCAACGCTAAATTAAGAGGTGAGCGGCCACAACGTGAGTTTCTCTGGACCAGAAGACCCATCCCTGCTGCTTGGAGGTTCGAGGTAACAGAGTGAGATCAGGGTGTGACTCACGGATTTAAGGTCGTTAATATTCTGGATGAATCACCTCATCGCAGCCTTAATGAGGTTACTTTAGACGGCTGTAGGTAATACCACGGCGCTGAAGTTAGTTTCCGGACCCCTTGGAGGAGAGGCTGCAAGCAAAGGTGCTTATCGCTACTTCCAGTGGTTACCTTTGCTTATCGGAAAGCACAACATGGTGGCAGCGGTGGGATAGTTTTTAAAGGAATAAAGAACCCCCCCCATAAGAAAAGGCGCGCTACAAGGACTGATAGGCGTCGATAGAGCAGCTCTAGAGAGTAAGGAGCTGTTAGTGGCTGGGAGACCCCCCAGTCAGTACCCCCAATAGATCACTAGAGGCTAGTGAGGAGGGGTAGAAGGCTTACAAGGGTTACTGACCATAATCCAGAGTCGTAGGCAAGCAGCTAGTCTGTCCTAGTCCAAAACGTTAGGATAAAGTCTGGAGACTTTGAGGACCGACAACCTTGACCTGACAAGAAAAGACATAACGATGGCCTCAGAAGGGGCATCAATGAGTGCAGAGCTAGGAGGTTCCAAGCCGGCTCAGGCGAGCCAAGAAGAACAGAAGCCAGTAGAAGGAAAGACAGATGGCCAAAAGTCAATTGTACAAAGTACAGGAGAACAATCAGCAGAAGGAGTGACCATGGTGGAAATCATCCTGTATGGAAAAGGGTACGATACCTGGCATCCAGTAGTAAGCGAAGCATTAAAAGAAAGTAATCCCAAGGTAGTTGAATGAGTCCTAGAGCAAGGACTGAAAAAATATATAGAAGAAAAGGGGGTGTTTTTCTGTACAAAAGTCCGGCGGGGAGTTCAAACAGTAGTAGCAAGAGACCCAGGCGAAGCAAAATCAAAAAAGGAAGTTAAAAAATGATTGCAATGGTGGGTGCAACAAATAGAAGCACAAAAAGATGCAACAATTGTGTCAGTAATTAGTCCCTCAGTCGAGTATGACCCCATAGTAAAGATGATATCCAAAGTGACAGGATTAGAAGGGATCGTTACACACCCTATAGTAAGGGCAACAGCAAAATATAAGGAGTGTGAAGAAGAATTGGCAAGAATGAGGGAATATAGGAAAGAAAGAAAGTCAGAGAGGGACCTGAAAAGTGAGCAAAATTCTATCACACATACCCCTGAAGCGTCGGAGAGTGAAGAAGACCAAAGCGAACCAGAGGGGGACGAGGTTATAAAGAATATACCCCCCCTCCAAATTAAAATAGAAGGAGAAAACCCAGGAGGTGCGAAGCCAAAAAAGAGAGCTTACCTTCCAACCTCTCATCACCCCCCCCCCCCCCCCCCACGTTTGTGAGCTCCACCCCAAACCTGAGTGCATACAGGGAAACTCCCAAATACAATTCAGATTTGGATACAGACGACGAAACGAGAGCAGGGCAACTAAAATTATTCACAAGTATACTCAAAGGGGAAACCAAATCTTAAGGAAGTAATGATTGGTGCACAGGGGGTAAAGAGTAAAAGAAACAGATTAACAAAAACCTAGACCTTCTTGCCCAAAGCATAGTGGAGAAGATGGGGAAACTCGGAGCCACTGGAACAGGGTGGACAGAAGGGGGGTTGCGAGGAGTGCGAAAACAGGAGCTGACGGAACCACTAAAAGACCAGCCGAATAAGCAAGAGGATCTTAAAAAGAGCCCCTCAGGGGAAACCCCAAAAACTCACAGAAAAAAGAAAGCTAAAGAAAAACACCTAAAACCAGAATCTGAGTCATATTCCAGTCAAGAGGAAGATGAAAAAGAAAATTCTCAAAAGGAACCAAAAAGGAAAATCAGGCAAACAGCAGGGCTCAAACAGGTTCTAGAACCACTCCCAAAGGGGACTCAATGTGTGAAGTTTCAAAATGGTACCCGAGTATACCAGGTGATAGGGACCCCATGGTCTATGGAGGCAGATGCATTACTGGTGTTTACAAATCATAAATACAAAATCCATAACTCGACCTACAGAAAAGCTCTAAAGAAAGTAGCTGGCAGGGAGTACCAAGCTGAAATAAAACATCTTGTCAGTGAACCAAATAGCACAGAGCCAAAAACAAGAATGACCAGTGGAGCTGATGCTCCATATTATGCAATAATACACATCCCAATTCGAAGCTATAAAGAAGCAACCGATAACACCAACTACCTCAGGGAAATGTTAGAAGCTTTGCAGAAAGGAGTGTTCTGAGCCATAGAGTTCGGCTTCAGGCGCATAGTGATAGGAATAGATGGGCTCCGGTCCCATCACCTGCAGTGGGAAATAGCCGAACGAGTAGCAGTTAATTCAATGACATACCTGGCCAAAGACATGCCAGCAGAGGCCCACTTAAAAGAAATGATTATAGTGACCGCCACTCATCTAGATGAAGATCGAAAATCTAGAGTCGTGGCCGCAATGACAAAACCAGAGGAAAAACCAATCAAGGAACCCCTAAAGTTAGGGAAAGAAGACACAGAAAAATCATTAACATCACCGGGAGCCAAGAAAAGTGAAGACCCGTTAAGGATCAGTCCTCAGGGGTCGAAAACGCCTCTGACCTCACCCTCAGAAAATCACCTGAAAAGTTCAACCACAAGACGACGCAAGAGCGGAGCAGATTCACGAGAAGGACAGCCAAAGAGTGAAACATTAACAAAAATACAACCCTTAAACATAGAGAGTGAGGAAGATGACGAAGAGAGCTCCCAGGGAGAACCTGATGCAGACCCGAGTCAGGAAGACACAGATGATGAAGGTAGTGCCAGTCTAGAATCGATAGCAGGCCAATACGAGGGTCCAGTTAATCCATTGAGAATAGGACAAAGAAAAGGACAAAAGAAGGGAGTAGAAATACTGGATGTACATAGAGCATCAGAAAGGTTAGCCAGGGACTTGAGTTGGGGCCCGGTGCAGGCAAGTGATGGGCGTCGAACTTACATCCCTGAAGCTGGCCAAAATCACTATGACATTCCACCAGTATGGGCAGATCAGAGGAGACAGTGGAACTGACTGTTAAAGCTACTTTGGGAGAGTGCTCCAACATTTTAATGATGCCATCATACCCCACATTAGCAGCCCACAAACCCTTAACCAGTAAGTTTAGAACCGCTTACTTAGGAATAGTACATGATGTGATGCTAAGAAGAATGAAAAAGACGGCCTACAAATATGCCCAAGAAACAGAATAGAAATTGCGAGATGAAATATCGGCTGATGAGGAAGATGACATGTACCCGGCTGAGACAAATCCACCGTATCAAGTGCCTGAATCAACCCTTGAGCCAAGGCAGGCTAAGCAAAACCGAGCCCCGGGTCCAGAGACTGACAGTTATCGTGAGTATAAAAAGCTGAAAACCTTAGTGAGGGAAAAACAACCCCAAGAGACCACCGAAGAATACATCAAAGATGTGTGGCCCATGGTAGTTAGCTCCACTGAATGTGATGCAGCAAAAAAGTTGTGGCTGGGAAATGTCACCACAAACACAATGAGTAAAGGGGAGTCGGCTCAAAGCCAATATGAAAAGCTGGTCCTAGAGGATATGGACGATGAGGACTCTCACATTCAGCGGGCGAGAATGCGCATGGATCAAGGCCAACGCCTCACCCCAGTTTGGTATCAACTTAAACAAGTAATTCCCCCTAAAAGGTATGTTAAAGCCTTAAGGATTGTATCCAAGGGAAGAAGGGGAGAGCTCACCTTTGCCAGAATGCCTCATGAAACCAATGACGCCCAGATAGACCAGGCAGTGAAATCATACGATCTAGAACAGCTGTTCTGGGAAGAGAAAAAGAAAAGTGAGATAAGGCAGAGCCAAAAACCACCAAAGCTGACACAAAAGGCCCCTCAACAGCCACAATACAGAGAACAGTTCCAGAGACAGCAAGGGTCACAGTACAGAGAAAGACCACCAAGGCAGTCAGAGCCACAATATAGGGACCAACAACCAAAACGATTTTCAACTCCAGCTTCAAGCTCCACACCACAGAAAGGTAGTAAATACCTACCCCCAGAAGAATATGCAAAACTGACCCCAGAAGAGAAAAGAGCCCTCCATGAATCCCGTGAAAAAGGGAGTGGAGGGCCAGCTAAATAATGGCAGAAAGGTTGCAAGTCACTCTGGAAGATGCCTATTGGGAGGGGGACGAAATCTACACTAAAGTAGAGGGAGAACCTTACCTAATAGATTCCGGAGCAGAGGTGTCTATGACCCGCAGGAACCTAAAAACGGTAGGACACCTAACAGTTCAGTTAGCAAACGGAAAAATTGAAACGATGCCTTATGGGTTATGGCAAGGAATTGTGTGGATAAAAGGGCCTTATAACCTTATGACAATCACAGACTTGAAAGAGCTAAAGAGACCAAAAAAGAACCGAAGAGCCTTAAACAGAAGGTTAGAAAAGTTAAAATCTAGGCTAGTAAAAATAGGGTTCACGCACAAACAACATGTCTGAGGACTGGTATAAACCTGTAAATATCCCTGAAGTGACAAAAAAAATAGATGAGAGTGACTTCTCCCCGGCTGGGAAAGAGAAGTTAAAACAAATACTAGAGAAAGCCTCAATAGCCAGATTTTAAAATGATTGCGGAGATCTAGGCCCAAAGTTTGTACATATAATCGAAGGAGGGGTACACCCACCTGTGAGACAATATCCCCTAAATCCAGGAGCAGTTGAGGAAATGAACAAAATTGTGAAAGAATTAGGAGCGTTAGGAATTATTAGAGAAGAAACAAATCCCATAACTAACAGCCCAATCCAGGCAGTAAAAAAGCCTGAATCAGTAGGAGGAGGGTGGCGACCAGTAATTAACTTTAAAGCCCTTAACAGACGAACAGTAGCTAATAGAGCGAGCCTAATCAACCCACAGGGCACCCTAAAAACTCTGCAAGTGAAAAAGTACAAATCCTGTATCGATTTAGCAAATGGATTTTTCTCTCTTAGGCTGGCAAAACAATCACAGGGAAAGACAGCTTTTACACATCAAGGAAAAAGTTATGTTTGGCAACGATTACCACAGGGATATAAAAACTCTCCTAACGTATTCCAGTCGGTCGTGATGGATGTGCTCAAAGACTTAGGCGCCACAATTTACATCGACGATGTGTTTATCACAGATGACACAGCGGAAGAGCACCTGGAGAGGTTAGCTAAAGTGGTACAGCGAGTCACAGAGGCAGGATTGAAACTGAATTGGAAAAAATGCCAGCTTGGACAGTTCCAAGTTAACTATTTAGGGTTTCAAGTGACAGCAGACCTAGGACTCTCAGAAGGGTATAGGGAGAAACTCGAGCAAATTCAGCCTCCTGAGTCAGAAAACGACTTGCAGAAGATCCTAGGATTGTGTAATTATGTGAGAGATCATGTCCCTAACTATCAGAGATACGCCAAACCACTATATGCCTGCCTAACGAAAAAAGAAAATGACAGTGAAACGAACAGTAAGAAACTATGGATCTGGAAAGCAGAAAACCAACAGGACTTAGAAGAGCTTAGGAAAAAGATTCAGGAAGCTGTAAGGCTAGAACCAAGAAGCCTAATGACAAAACTCATAGCTGAAATCAGCTGCGACAGTGATGATGCCATGATAGCCGTAAAGAATGAAAATGGTGGATTAGTTACTCTATGGTGTTACACCCTGACCTCAGTAGAGAAAAAGTTTCCTCAGGAAGAAAAAGAACTAGCAGTGCTTGCTAGATACTGGGGGACATTAAAAGATTTGGCCCAGGGGCAACCTATTAGAGTAGTGACACAAAGCCAAGTGCACAAGTATCTTAGAAAAGGGACAATAGAAAGTACCAAAGCTACTAACACAAGGTGGGGTAGATGGGAAGATATTCTATTAGATCCCGATTTGGAGATAGGCCCTGCACAGCCAGTGAGTAAAAAAGCAGCCAAAGAAGTGCCCGAAGAACCGAAGCAGCACGACTGGACTCTCTACACGGATGGATCCAAAAAAGGGTCAGATCAGGTAGCACACTGGGGATTTATCCTCAAATATCAGGGGAACGAGTGCTGCCGTAGAAGGGGGAGAGTTCAGGGAAGTGCACAAACAGGAGAAGTTACGGCAGTACTCGAAGGGCTACTAGAATTAACTCACAAGAGAATAAGAACAGCTAAAGTAGTGACAGACAGCCACTATTGTGCACAAGCTCTAAATGAGGACTTAGCCATCTGGGAAGAAAATGGATTTGAAAGCGCGAAGGGCAAAGTGGTAGCTCATCATGATTTGTGGAAGAAAATAGCTGAAATTAGGCTAAATCTAAAGTTAAAAGAAGAGCACCAGAAGGCCCACACTAGAGACGGAAAATACTGGCAAGGCAACGAAGAAGTAGACCGTTATGTACAGCAGAGAAAAATAGTCTTTGTCGGGATCGAGGAGTGGGACAGAACCTCCGAAGGTCGGAGAGTCCCAGAAAAATACGTGGAGCAGGTTGTACAGGGCGTGCATGAGGGTCTAGGCCATGCAGGCGTACAACCCACACGTAAGGAGTTGGAGTGTCAGGAGCTCTGGGTCCCGTTGAAACAGGTCCGCAAGGTGCTGCAAAACTGTGATGTATGCGGTCAATACAACGCAGGAAGGCGAGGGCACCGAGTGGATGGACAAACCATCAAAAGTACCACACCATGGGGATCAGTATGCATGGATGTAGCTGGGCCTATGGGAGTTACAGGCAAGAAGGGAGAAAAATACCTTCTAGTGCTGGTAGACTCGATGTCAGGGTACGTGGTGGTGAAACCAGCAAGAAAAGCTAATGGCAACAGTGTTGTTAGTATGCTGGAGCAGGTCTGTGGGTCGTTAGGAGTTCCAAAAGAGTTGAGAACCGATAATGGGACACATTTCCGCAATGCACAGGTAGATCACTGGTGTCAGACTTTTGGAGTCATGCGCGTTTATTCGCCTCCTTACACACCTCAAGCCAATGGAGTAGCAGAAAGAGCCATAGGTTTAGTCAAAAATTGGATAGCTAAAAATGCTAATACCAAAGAATGGAGTACTAAAACTGTGGAAATAGGTCAAGCCTTGAATGACAGGAGACGAGCTAGTAGACCCTCTCCCTCAGAAGAGCTCAACCAACGACGGTTTAGCACGCCTGAAGTTGGGCGGAGCTCTGAGGATAAAGAAGAACAGTCAGACTCTGAGGCCCCATTCAGGGTGGGACAGAAGGTGTGGGTTAGAGCACAGGATCACCCATCAGCAGTTGCAGTGAAGCCCAAATATAACACCACAGACAGAGTGAGAAAGGTGTTAGATAAAAACACAGTTGAGCTAGAGAAGAAGGGGATCCAAGGAATAGAGCAACTGAAGCCAATTCCTAGCTAGTTGAAACCAGAAACCAGAGTATGGCCACAGAACCAAGCACCATGCTCCCCTATATTAGATTGGCCACTATATGCGGGGGAGTGATACTAAGAAGAACAGTCTCAGGGCTTTGGACGGGTAGGGCCTTGAGCACATTGGAATATGCAAAGAAAGGATACCTGTCAAAGGAAGGAGAAACCTTCAGGTGGAACTTGCTGGAGAACAATTGTACGCTCTGCCTGAAACCAAGTGGATTACCTCTTCTCTGGGAAGGACCAGGGAAGGAGAAGCCCATCAAGCCTAAAACAAACAAGATGAACGCACGGCAGCTGCAACTAAAACCTGTGAAGGTGATGGATGCATTCATTTGTGGAGAATGCAGGATTACCACTGTAGATGAACAGATGCTCAGATATATTCATCAATTAACACGGATTCCTCATTTTTCTGGACTGAATAAAACCCAGAGATTTGCTCGAGCAGGCTGTACAACAAGCCTGGCCCTTTGATTCTTCGAGGGGTAAGAAAAGGAATGCCCCCCTCGGCACTCAGCAGTTCCCCTTAGTTTTTAGAGTACTTCGAAACCAAACAGGCGCAGGGAGCAAAAAAGAAGAAGCAGGCATGTTACCTGACGAAGAAACCAGTGAGGCTGGACAGAGAGGCTGGACAGGGCCCTGGGAATTAACGACATGGGCTCAGCTGATTACGGAAGTAATTATGAGCCAGGAAGTCCCCCTAGTGCCCCTGCCAGACGTCCCTCGAGAGACCGGAACCAGACGTAATAACTTGTACTATTATACTACTAGTCTGGATGGATGGGCCAGGCATGAGGCTAAACCCATGCAGAAAACAGTCGAATTCTTGGTAACCCCTGAAGCTTGGGAGAGGAAAGGAGTGCTTCAGATCCCCAGAACTGCTGCACAGAGGGCAGGAACGCCCACAAGGCCCGACTCCACCCAGAGGGTTAAAGTTTCCGTGCAGATGGTCATTGCACCATACCAAGGAGTGTACTCGGTGGGAGCCACAGTCCACCCGATCAAGGAAGACGGAGACCAAGGAACGTACTCGGTGGGAGCCACAGCCCACCCGATTGAGGAATACAAAAACTGCTCGGAGGAGCCAGTACCAAACAAAACTGAGAAAAAAGGACTGAAAAGTTGGGCCAAGAAAGCATTCCAAGGAAAATGGAAGCATGCGAACAAAAAAGCGCGCAAGTAGGAAATGAACAAGGGGTCGCTGGACTCATCGCTGGGAGTCATCACAAGAAAAGAAAAGGTAAAGAACCTCTAAGAAAAACAATAAAAAGCCCAAGTCACATCTGGAAGAAAATAGGGCACGTAAAACAGATCATGCCGATTGAAACGTGTCGTGTTAAAACCAGTGCAATAGCAGCCTTACTAACGTGGAAGTATAAAGTAAATGCCTTTGATACTCAGAGTAGCCATACAACTGAAGAAGAAGTACAGAATATGTTGTTTCAAGCACCCGGAACTGAGATATATAAGCCGGCACTGCTTGTAAGAGGCCAAGTGGTAGAATTAGACAGACCAAAAAAGGACTTTTCAAATTTCCTAGCAAAAACAAAAAATTATTATAATTCACATCTGCAGACGTTTAGAGAAGCAGATCTCACTAGAGCTAGCCTCAGAATCCCTGGCCTAACCCTGTTGAGTGATAACTTAAAATTCCCATATAACCCTAGCCCGATGGGAACACCATGGATCTTTAATATGGTCCAGTTGGAAATAAAGAATAAGCTAGTCACACTCAAATGGGGCCCAAACTATGAAGAACCTCATCAAACAGAGTACTGTGAGATCTCTCTGGGAGGACTGATAATCTGGGCCACAAGCCCAACACTGAGAACTAAAATCAACAAGAGAATAGCAGAACCAGAACGAGTGGTGATTGAAAACACTCAGTTACCCCTAAAAATGTTGTATGACCGAGTCCAAACTCCACTCGACAAGTGGAATTCACATCCCGTACGAGCGGCAAACAGAATAAAAGTATCTTACAGAGGACACCCGCTGATCAGCCTGACAACAGCGCTGACAGAGATGGGAGAAGCCTACAACCAACATAAGGCCGCAAGAGAGGAGCTGGTGGGGCGAGTGATGGGAGAAGCAATGGAAAGATACAGTGATTGGGATGAAATGATTAACTATCTTGGTGATCAGCTTGAACCAATGGAGGGACCCCTAGGAGAACCCTCTGAATGGTCAGTCAGACAATGGAAGTGGGTGTGGCGAGGATTACGACCAGACTTACACCACCCCTCACCGCTCAGCATAGAGCTTTATAAAGGACGAGTAACAAACAGAGATCCCAGAGAATCTGGATCCAAGCAGCCCACGTATCCGGTCTATCAGAAGACAAGATACCCTACGCGAGCATGTCTGATTGCACCGTCACCAGGGGCCCCGTACGTGAAGAAGATATTATAGACTCAAAACCCCTTAGTGCTGGAGTAGCCAACGTACTGATCCAGTGCAAACAAACTGGCTCGAAGATACCAGCCTTAAAATCTACAAATGGCATAGTATGGCTCGACAAACCAAAGTTCGACCTCCCCAATTGGAATATCCACTCGATAAACTATTTCTACTCAAACCGCCAGTACAAAAGAAGGCCTCCCCTGGAGGATCCCCAAAAGGAACAGCGTTCAGAGCAAGTACATCTCCCTAGACTATCCATAGGGACGTGGCCCCAACCTTGTCCACCAACGTCCCCATGGATATTCAACGTGGTATACCTGACCCTATGGGGAAAAGAAATAAAGCTCAGATGGGGACCTAATTACCACAAACCATACCAAAGCCGCTTCTTCGAAGTTTCGATAGGAGGCATAATAATCTGGAGCACAAGCCCACAAATGGTGGAAGCCATCACAAGAAGAATGGAAAACCCAAATCGGTACGTGATTGAAAATCAACACCTGCCTATAAGAATTGAAAGGCATCGGATGCTTGACCCGGGTTGCACACTCTGGCCTTGGACAGGAGGTGGTTATGCAGTACAAGTCCTATACCAAGAAAGTCTCTTAATAATGCAAATAGAGACATTAGCGAATGTGTACAAACCAAACGCCCCTATGGACATGGAACATGGCCCCGTCATGACTCCATATCTACCCAAACGCAAAATCAAACATTGGCTGGCAACTCAATGGAAATGGGTGTGGAAAGGACTACAACCAGTGCTGCCACACCCTTCTCCTATATACCTGGAACTCCTTAAAGGACGAGCACCAACAGCCTACAAACACTCAGAGCAAAGACATCGAGAAAGAAGGAGCAAGGGCCCCTCTCGAAATGATTCAACTGGGAAACAGAAACTCCAACAAAGATGATTCAAGCAGCGATGAAAGCGATGATGAAGCGACCCCAAACCGACCTAAGGACCATCAAAGGATTACGATTTTGGATAAAGCAACCTGCCTACGAACCCTACTGCGGGGATTCGTAGTGTTAATAGGCTTAGCAATGTTGTTGGTTATCTTATACCTAGCCGGAGTCAGATCCTGGAGCCTGACACATGTGACATTTCCCCATGGAAGATCAAAATATGCAAACATGACTTGTTGGGATATCACCGCAAAGAATATTTCCCTGCCATGGAACCCGACAAAGAGCATCCAGAACCAAATAGCAGCCTGGAATAAAGTGAAGAAAGATGGTCATCAGGCCTGGATGAACAGACTAAAAGTCACCGCAGGATGGAGCTCGGCTTTAATGGCCGAAAACCTAACAGTAGCAGACCATTCCACCGAACCAGAACCTGACGGACCCAATTGGATCGTCACAAATCTAATGATACTATTAGACAAAAGAGTCATCGGAATAGCAGTTTTGAATGATCAGATCAAACGATCAACAAGATGTAATTGGATACAGCATCAGGATGGACCCCCCGAGTGGCACTGCGATTGGATCTGTCGACCGTTGATTGGATTAAAGCATCAAGGCTACTGGGACCGTGAAGTAATTTTTCCGGCCCCACCTAAAAACGACAGCTGCCAAGCGATACTCCCTCGTTGGGAGTTCTGGGGCGACATCCACTTAGATTGTGACCTGATTCCCCCTCTCATTCGTAGAAATCACACAGGTAGATACCTGAATTCGAACAAAAGTAAGGTAATCCACACAATACGACATGAAAGGACGCTCAAAATCAATGCTACAGACTGGGGATCTAACAGGCGGCCTACACCACCTCCCAATGCAACAGATAAGGCCAAAACGGAGTGGGTATATCTGTACCAAGTAACAGAGATAAATGGGATAAAAAGGATCGCCAGACCCGACCTGAAAAAGCAATGTATAACAACTAAATTGAGTAAGCTCCCATATTGTTGTTGGAACCTATATTCTGAGTGCCCTACTCAAAATTATCTACCCATAACTCCAGTACAGAATCAGCGTTATTATTACTGGAGTTGGGCAGCAATATTCCACCCACATAATGCCTGGCATGAGAACTGGTTGAATATGACCTTACCATGGGTCTGGATTGCATCTGGGCTGCCTCACTTCGAAGGTGACTTCGTGGAGGGGTATGCCAGGACTCATGAGGGCCTCATGGGACCGTATTATACAGACATGTATGTACAAAAACTGCCAAAACCAGATGAGCTTCTCAATGCACCTAAGGGCGATTTTGACAAAATAGACAAATGTGTAGCCGAGCAAATTTTTCTTAGTCTTAACAACTCAGTGTGGGAGAGTAGTGGAGCATCGCCCAGATGTAGATTATGGGAGACAGAGGTCGCCGTTATGTCCACTTGGCGATATGATTGCACAGAATTACGTAGACAAGAAACTGTTAAAATCTTACTCCAAGCATGGCATGAATATCATCAACGAGATGACTCTAGAACATGGTGGGGGTTCCAAGAAGAAGAAATTAGAGAATGGGTAGCCCCATGTTTGCAACTTTCAAATAACTATTGGATTAAGTATCAGTATTTGGCCACAGTCTATTCTAAAGAGCAAGATATATGGGCCAGTGCCCTGTATAGACCGGATAGGTATGTTAGTCCCAGACCATGGCACATGACTTGTGATAAGGCAAAAACACAATGTGTCATTAAATTAGCCCGAAGGCCTTGTGGTACGATACCGGGATGGGAAAGCTACTGTAAGAGTTATTATGCGTCTGAGTACACCTTGCATGCAGCGAAGGTGGTGTGGAAAAAATATAGCGGCAAGTGGAGAAGATCAGTACCTGAGGGTACCTGTGAAGATAAGATATTAGGATATCAGCTTCACACCAGGAAACAAATTCAAGGAGTAATAGTCCCCTTTGTATCAGATTCAATGATAGCTTTAGTAGAAGGCCACGCAGTGAGACACAGCCTATGCTTGGGCGATGAAATAAATGGCTATGAGTGGGTAGGCCCAAATAAAATCTACTCAAACCTCACATGTCAGTATCCAGAGGAAAGCTGGAAGAAATGTGGCACACATGAAGATGAACACACTTGCGCATGGTATGAGACCGTTAGTTACACAGTAGGCCGAAAAGTCACGGACGTGGTGAAAGGCGTAAGTGAAGTAATCAAAGAAGGTGGAGAAACTGTTGAAGGATGGATAGTCAGTAACTTCCTTAAAATATGGCCTTATTTGTTAAGCATGATCGGAGTGATAGCTATTGCCTTATTAGGATGTGTTTTCTTGCAAGAATGCCTCAGAGCTGGGTGCCGCCCATGGAGGAGGAGCAATAGGCCACCCCCACCAGAGTAGGGTGCGGCTCAGCTTTAAATTAGATAGACAGGGAAGCAGCTTCACTCTTACCCCGGGAGCAGCAAAGAGCAAGGATCAGGACAGAAGCAATTCAAAATTTCTATGGACTACCAAGACGACTGCATGTCTTGTACTCCAACAACCGATGTGAGTATTATAGATTGGGAGACAGAGGCTACTGTAACCCCCAATCTTACCATTTGGTCAGAATGTCCAGCCTATTTTAATGGGAGCAATATAGAATACTTTTTAACCATGGTTGCATGGATGTGCTACTGCCACACAGGAGACTGGAGTAAGGAAAGATTGATAAGATTTCCAGTAGCAGTTCAGACGTACGCTAGAGTGATTGTATCCCATGTGATACACAGAAGACCTGAGATATCACCTCATTTCTTTGTCACCTATCTGTTAGGAAGAATCAAACTCACCTATCTGCAAAAGATTATAATTTCAGCATGGCTGATAGAAGATTCCATAGTGATTAGCCTTGAGTGTGCGGCAGCACTTACTCCTGTGCCAATACCAGTCACAAGCTGTGGAGGTACCGCCGGGAGAATAGTAGCAACTATAGTCGAAGGGACGGTAGCCGTAACAGTGTTGGCAAATATGCTATATCAGATAGTATCCCTGCAACCACAGAACAGACGTAAATGGACCAAAAAGTTAGCCATCTTAATTGGATGGAGTCTGGTCTGGGGAATATGTGCAATAGCCTATTGGGCCAGCCTCTGCACCACAATGCCTATAGTGGTATGGATGATGACCTATGCCGCTATCTTTAAGCCGAGACCTGATCCAGCTCCCCCTGCACCGGAGGGCAGCGAAGGCCGCAGAATCTCAGGAGGGTGAAAAGAAAAGCCAATCCAAAGATAAAAGAACAGAAATAATCAAGTAACCAACAACAGCTTTACCCCTCCCCGCTTATGCTAACTTTTATTAACTTTGGATGATTGATTTAGTGTTTAAATGTTTATTTTTCTCTTTTTATGTTTAATTTTATTTTTGAATCCTGTAAACTCGAGGTATCATCGGTTTGGAAAATGTTCAATGGATAGCTGACGGCCTGTATAGGCCCAGCAATACGAAGTTGAGTGTTTCAGAGACGCAATGAGGACCGAGAGTAAGGGTTAATGCTACCTGGATACTGTGATTGGAAAACAGTGATAACAACCCAACAATTAAACCAATTGGAAGAGTGGGAGAAATTCATTACCCGCACCTATTGTGGGATCACCAGACAACAGGGTAGAATCACCCTTTATCGGTTAGGTCTAAAACCTATTCCCTTAATAACTTCCTAGAGTGAGGTTTTCTTAGAGTTTCTAAGAGTCACCATGCAGGTTCAGCGCCCCGACAATTTAACAGCAATAGGACCTCAAACGGTCTGTTGCTACTGCCTTCAGGGGTTGGAAGAGACCCGGTTCCTATGGGCCATGGGTCCAACCTGGTGGTGCCAAGGCTGCCACTCTAAAGTAATAATCACGACTGGAGTACATGGTATTTTAGTCTCAGACGAGCCCGCCAGCCTTCCTTGGGTGTCTGCAGAGAAGTGCTGGGAGATAGAGAGCACCTGCAAGATCATCTGGACCTCAGCTGAGGGCTCTGAACCCTATATACCTATAACAGCCATCCCCCCAGGAGCTACATATTACCCAGTGATTGTAAAACTCTGGGAAAACACAAATAAAACTACCAGGCATGTAGCCTACCATTTGGCCACAGGGTTGCCCTTGGTTCACGGCCCCTCTTTTAGGTTCACACAGGAGCACCAAGAGCCCATGTCCTCATCTATCATGGTCACTTTAACGGCAGGATTGACAACTAGCCCCCCAGCAGTCTCCGTGCCCATGGTAGCCATGGGAGAGGGTAGACAAGCCAGTGTTAGTATCCCTGTGACCCCAACCGTGATAGCCAGCCAGCCCCAGGAACCATCTACTGGCCCACCCGACCCTTTACCATCTACATCCCAGAATGAAGCCGAGCCCATGGAAGTGGAGATGACCCCTAGAAGGTCGACTGAACTCCCATTAGATCATAACGATCTAAGTCTCCTGGAAAACTACCTGGATGACTTTGGTAGGTACTTGAGTAGCGAGGCGAGCCGGTCTGGACCTCTGAGTACCGATGGCACGGTCCTCACTGACCCAACCAGCCCATCAGATTCTGAACCTCCAATCTTAACACCAGAAGGCTTGGCCCATTCAGACACAGCTGAATCTGAAGTGTTACAAGTTGTCCCTCTGCGACTGAAACAGCTTCGTCAGACGCCCAATCTGGTTGCTATGACCCCACAAGCCAGGAGACAGATCATAATAGAACCCATTACTCCTGTAGGTTCACCCCTGATCGAGATCCCACCAACCCTTCAGTCTAATAGATCGGCTGACCTACCAGAGGTCAACCTACCATGTCCATCCGCCATCCCGGCCCAGGAGGCCCGGGTGCCTAGGAAGCGAGCAGCGCCGGATGAAGACCAGGTGGGGCAGTCCACTTCAAACGCCGACCTGGACAACATGAAGGTGGTTGACTCCTGGGAGGGAGAACAGGAGGGCTAGGTTACAGCGAACCTAGCGCCGAACAAGAGAAAGATCCGACTTCAAGAAGGGGGTGTCGATAAACCTGGTGTCTGAATGATGATATAACAGACAACCAGCTTTAATGAAGGTGAAGTCTGATCAAAGTTCTCATCAGCAGCTGAAAACAGAAGGACTGAACTCCTGCTTTAACTCAAGCTAAATATAATAATGTGTAATCAAAAGTGTTTTACTGTTTTACTAATAATCAACAAGTAATCAACTAATGAAATGTATTGATTCATAAGAATTGTATAATCCATTGTATGAATGTGTGATTTACTTGAAAAAGTGTTGAAGTGAAAAGAGCAAGAACCGAGGCCTAATGTAACCATCTAAGAATAATAATCAATGTGAATAATAATCAATGTATAACCTTTGT
>NW_023618687.1:24374-25699 GCF_014905685.2 Nematolebias whitei
TGTGTAATCATGAAAATTAATCATTATAAAATTGTGCCTGTTGCTGTTCCCCTGCGCAAATTGTTGATTAAAGCAAAGCAAAACGTATAAATCTGAACTATTATTTCACCCTTATTGAACAAAAACATGGTAATGCTTGGTTCACTTGACAACATCAATAAAGGAGGTTTTGAAAGGTTCATTAGCTAGTGAGAGACAACACCCTTGTGCCCATTTCCAGGGCCCTAAAAATTACCAGAACAGTTAACAATTGCAACGCTGAATTAAGAGGTGAGCGGCTACAACGTGAGTTTCTCTGGACCAGAAGACCCATCCCTGCTACTTGGAGGTTTGAGGTAACAGAGTGAGATCAGGGTGTGACTCACGGATTTAAGGTCGTTAATATTCTGGATGAATCACCTCGTCGCAGCCTTAATGAGGCTACTTTAGACAGCTGTAGGTAATACCCCGGCGCTGAAGTTAGTCTTCGGACCCCTTGGAGGAGAGGCTGCAAGCAAAGGTGCTTATCGCTACTTCCAGTGGTTACCTTTGCTTATCGGAAAGCAAACAAGATGGACGACTGAGTTTTGAGTAGCCAGGAGGGGTCGAAGGACCACGTGGGTCCGTCAACGGCTCCTTCCTTGGCTAGGGAGTCTGCAAGGTCATTGTAGTACTTGTCATCGCCTGGGACTCTGGAATGTCCTGGAACTTTCTTCCAGAAGATCTGTAGATCATGTGATGTCACTAAGTGATCACATGTCATGAAAAGCTCTTTGTGTTTGACCACCTTTTTGTTGCTTGTGAGAAAACCGTTCTGTTTCCACAGAGCGAGATGACACAAGAAACTAAGTCGAGCATAGTTAGAGTCAGTGCAGATGACTAGCGTCTGGATGGAGCGTTCCACTGCCATCCGTAGGCCTATTAGGATTCCTACTATCTCAGCATACTGAGAAGACTGAGAGCCTAACTTATAGCCAAATGTGACCTGTTCTTGGTCTTGGAGGAGGACTCCTCCAACACCTGCTTTGCAGATTTTCTCGCGGTGGAATGAGCATCCATCCACGTACAATGTCGCCATATCTTTACAGATATTGCTGTAGTATGACATATCCTGAGATATATTCATACATTAAACGGGTTCACTCATCTTTCTGGACTGGATGATGTCGTGCTTTGAATTTAACATAAATGTGGACGTGAGACGTTAATTATCTTTGACTCACCAAGCGAGTGGGTCATTTATTAACAGAATCAAGTTTAACACATCACACATTTACATTAATTTGGCAGAATATGAAAACAACAACATAATTAATCAGCTTTACAACCAGGAAAACCATACGGCC
>NW_023618687.1:25799-28373 GCF_014905685.2 Nematolebias whitei
CGTAGGTACGTGCCACTAGTTGTAGTATGACAATATATGAGATATATGCATACAATATTCACGAGTTCCTCATCTTTCTGACTGTGTAAGGTCGTGCATTGAATTTAACAGAAATGTAACGAGAGACGTTATTTATCTTTGACCCATCAAATCAATGCGGTCATTTATTTTCAGAATCAAAGTTTAACATCAAACATTTACATTGATTTGGCAAAATATGAAAATAATAACAGACAAGTTTCACAGAAAATGAGCATCGATCACTCGGCGGTGATCAAGGACTTTGCTTCAGATATTCCTAAGATATCTGTACTGATTTTATGAGAAAGAGGAGAGTTTTAAGATGAAATGGAGATTTATCTTACAGAGAAATATGTGAGGGAATTAATCTGTTTGACCAGAAATTGCACGCTCCATCAGATATCAGCTTGCCCACGGTACACTTGGTCGAAAATAGAACCATCTACCTTGATGATGAAATCAGCGTCGGCGTAGGTTCCTTTCTGACTCTTTTCAGCGTCTCCGTGAGAACTACCAAACCCTCAGAGAGTCGTACGTGGTTTTCAAACAGAAATTATAATCCCAAAACGTCTCTGGATCATCCTGAATGCGTTTGCACCCAAGAACTCTGAACTCCTTTCATTCTTCAGAACTTCTCAGACTCTTAATTGTCAGCAACTCTGCCAGAACCGGGAAGTTGCCACATTTTTAATGGGTCGACTTCCGGGTCATTTGAGAGCTTTTTGATTGGTCGATGGACCAGAAATAGAGGTGTGGTTTGTGATGTAAGATGTTATCATAAGTCAAGGATTGTTTTCAACACACAGAAAAGATTATTGCAGACGACCAGACTTCGTGGAGTCTCACGCTGTTGTATCTTCTCAAATAGTAAAACATGACATTTCTTCTCAGTAAACATTTTAGTTGACCGAAAACCGACCTTTAACATACTTACATTACTTGGCTCATTTCAGACAGAGAATCAAGAAATGCATATTAACCTGATTTCTTCTTTGAATGAGGAATAAAAATCATTACTTACTGCTTATGTAAAATAAAAATGAGTAGTTCTTTCCAACCTGTAAGCATTGAATGGAACTAACACAATTTGATTATCAAACATTTGTAAAACAGTAATGATTATAGAGAATTGTCTTTTCTGCTTGATTAATTCAAGAAAGAAAGTCACCAGATGGCTCAGACTGTATTCAGATCAATGAAAATAACAGTCTCTGTCCATCTGATAGATTTGAGGTCATCAGGGTCAGATCAGGGTCAGATCAGGTTCACTACAGCCTTAATGAGGCTACTTTAGACAGCTGTAAGTAATACCCCGGCGCTAAAGTTAGCTTCTGGACCCCTTGGAGGAGAGGCTGCAAGCAAAGGTGCTTATCGCTACTTCCAGTGGTTACCTTAGCTTATCGGAAAGCAAAACATGGTGGCAGCGGTGGGATGGTTTTTAGAGGAATAAAGACCCCCCAGAAGTAAAGGCGCGCTACAGAGAACTGATAGGCATCGATAAAGCAGCTCTAGAGAGTAAGGAGCTGTTAGTGGCTGGGAGACCCCCTAGTCAGTACCCCCAAAAGATCACTAGAGGCTAGTGAGGAGGGGTAGAAGGCTTACGAGGATTACTGACCATAATCTAGAGTCGTAGGCAAGCAGCTAGTCTGTCCTAGTCCAAAACGTTAGGATAAAGTCTGGAAATTTTGAGGACCGACAACCTTGACCCGACAAGAAAAGACATAACGATGGCCTCAGAAGGGGCATCGACGAGTGCAGAGCTAGGAGGTTCCAAGCCGACTCAGACAAGCCAAGAAGAACAGAAGCCAGTAGAAGGAAAGGCAGACGGCCAAAAGTCAGCTGTACAGAGTACAGAAGAGCAGTCAGCAGAAGGAGTAACCAAGGTGGAAATCATCCTGTATGGAGGGTATGATACCTGGCATCCAGTAGTAAGGGAAACATTAAAAGAAAGTAATCCCAAGTTAGTTGAAGGAGTCCTAGAGCAAGGACTGAAAAAATATATAGAGGAAAAAGGGGTGTTTTTCTGTACAAAAGTCCGGCAGGGAGTTCAAACAGTAGTAGCAAAAGACCCAGGCGAAGCAAAATCAAAAAAGGAAGTTAAAAAATGGTTGCAATGGTGGGTGCAACAGATAGAAGCACAAAAAGATGCAACATTTGTGTCAGTAATTAGTTCCTCAGTCGAGTATGACCCCTTAGTAAAGATGATATCCAAAGTGACAGGATTAGAAGGGATCACTACACACCCTACAGCAAGGGCAATGGCAAAATATAAGGAGTGTGAAGAAGAATTGGCAAGAATGAGGGAATATAGAAAAGAAAGAAAATCAGAAAGGGACCCGAGAAGCGAGCAGAGCTCAATCGCACATACCCCTGAAGCGTCGGAGAATGAAGAAAAAGACGAAAACGAACTAGTGGAAGATATGGTTAAAAAGAACATACCCCCCTCCAATTCAAAATAGAAGAAGAAAACCCAGGAGGTGCGAAGCCAAAAAAGAGAGCTTACGTTCCAGCCTCTCATCACCCCCCCCCCCCACGTTTGTGAGCTCCACTCCA
>NW_023618687.1:28473-31686 GCF_014905685.2 Nematolebias whitei
CTGTAGTGAACCTGATCTGACCCTGATCTGACCCTGATGACCTCAAATCTATCAGATGGACAGAGACTGTTATTTTCATTGATCTGAATACAGTCTGAGCCATCTGGTGACTTTCTTTCTTGAATTAATCAAGCAGAAAAGACAATTCTCTATAATCATTACTGTTTTACAAATGTTTGATAATCAAATTGTGTTAGTTCCATTCAATGCTTACAGGTTGGAAAGAACTACTCATTTTTATTTTACATAAGCAGTAAGTAATGATTTTTATTCCTCATTCAAAGAAGAAATCAGGTTAATATGCATTTCTTGATTCTCTGTCTGAAATGAGCCAAGTAATGTAAGTATGTTAAAGGTCGGTTTTCGGTCAACTAAAATGTTTACTGAGAAGAAATGTCATGTTTTACTATTTGAGAAGATACAACAGCGTGAGACTCCACGAAGTCTGGTCGTCTGCAATAATCTTTTCTGTGTGTTGAAAACAATCCTTGACTTATGATAACATCTTACATCACAAACCACACCTCTATTTCTGGTCCATCGACCAATCAAAAAGCTCTCAAATGACCCGGAAGTCGACCCATTAAAAATGTGGCAACTTCCCGGTTCTGGCAGAGTTGCTGACAATTAAGAGTCTGAGAAGTTCTGAAGAATGAAAGGAGTTCAGAGTTCTTGGGTGCAAACGCATTCAGGATGATCCAGAGACGTTTTGGGATTATAATTTCTGTTTGAAAACCACGTACGACTCTCTGAGGGTTTGGTAGTTCTCACGGAGACGCTGAAAAGAGTCAGAAAGGAACCTACGCCGACGCTGATTTCATCATCAAGGTAGATGGTTCTATTTTCGACCAAGTGTACCGTGGGCAAGCTGATATCTGATGGAGCGTGCAATTTCTGGTCAAACAGATTAATTCCCTCACATATTTCTCTGTAAGATAAATCTCCATTTCATCTTAAAACTCTCCTCTTTCTCATAAAATCAGTACAGATATCTTAGGAATATCTGAAGCAAAGTCCTTGATCACCGCCGAGTGATCGATGCTCATTTTCTGTGAAACTTGTCTGTTATTATTTTCATATTTTGCCAAATCAATGTAAATGTTTGATGTTAAACTTTGATTCTGAAAATAAATGACCGCATTGATTTGATGGGTCAAAGATAAATAACGTCTCTCGTTACATTTCTGTTAAATTCAATGCACGACCTTACACAGTCAGAAAGATGAGGAACTCGTGAATATTGTATGCATATATCTCATATATTGTCATACTACAACTAGTGGCACGTACCTACGTGACTACTACAAGGCTGCGACAAGGTGATTCATCCAGAATATTAACGACCTTAAATCCGTGAGTCACACCCTGATCTCACTCTGTTACCTCAAACCTCCAAGCAGCAGGGATGGGTCTTCTGGTCCAGAGAAACTCACGTTGTGGCCGCTCACCTCTTAATTCAGGGTTGCAATTGTTAACTGTTCTGGTAATTTTTAGGGCCCTGGAAATGGGCACAAGGGTGTTGTCTCTCACTAGCTAATGAACCTTTCAAAACCTCCTCTATTGATGTTGTCAAGTGAACCAAGCATTACCATGTTTTTGTTCAATAAGGGTGAAATAATAGTCCAGATTTATACGTTTTGCTTTGCTTTAATCAACAATTTGAACAGGGGTACAGCAACAGGCACAATTTTATAATGATTAATTTTCATGATTACACAGGATACACTTTCTTCACTAAAATAAGGTAATGGAATCTTCCTGATGACTTCCTGTGAACACTACCTTCACTCAGACCTTTCACACATCAAGCCAAAAGAGGTTCTCTCTCAACTCCCTCATGAACCAGAAACACCTCCGAGCAAAACCCTCTAGTATCCAGTTTAATGCTCTTGAATTTATCCTGTATGCTAAATTTCTAATCTGATGAATTAATTTATTTAGACCAGAAGGACAGGGTAGTCCGCTTACCATGATTCTGAGGTGACCCTCAGAGAATCTTTGTGATGGCAAGCGGCATATTTCCTGTTTTCTAGGAGGGAAATACAGGCCAACCCAAACCAGAAGCAGCTTATGCCAAATTGAAGAAATCAGAGCTTTGGATGAGCCCGGGCCAAGCTTTTCTTAGAAGTAGGACACCTCTTCGGTCTGCTGTGGCAAGTGAAGACTTAAATCCAATCCCATTTCAGTGAGAAGAGAAGTAAATCCCAGCCTTGTCTCAAACCGATAAAATCCAACTTCTTTCGGGCATCTCTGATCCTCTGACTGTTTCCTGCTTGTAGTTCCTTCTGCTCGACTCTTCGACTCAGCTTTGACCAAGTTTCATCAGTTCAATCTGTATTTAAAGACCCCTTTTCCCTCCTCCTCTTAAGGAGGGGTTGGAGGTTCTTTTTGGAAAATTACATCATCTTTTTTCCAGTAACTTGTCTGTTGTTTTGCACCTCAACCGGTTCAGACCAGTTTTCGGGTACTTTCCAGAACTTCCAGATCCAGTCCCCCGGCACAAACAGAGTAATGTTGTGTATGCTGTTCAGTGTCAGGAGGGCTGTGATCAGTCTTACATCGGGGAAACTAAACAGCCACTGGCCAAAAGGATGGCCCAGCACAGAAGATCAACATCATCAGGCCAGGACTCTGCGGTCTACACTCATCTCCAGGCCAGTGGTCACTCTTTCAGGGATGAAGATGTTCACATCCTGGACAGAGAGGAACGATGGTTTGAGAGAGGAGTAAAGGAGGCCATCTTTGTGAAAAGAAACCGTCCATCATTAAACAGGGGTGGAGGCCTCCGGGTTCAATTGTCCCCCTCTTACAATGCTGTGATTGCTGGTATCACTCAACCCCCTTTGAATAGTAAACAGCCATCAGTGTGCTAATGATCCTTTGTTAGACTGATGGTCCTTCTTGAGCATGTGATCAGTTGGTTTTGGTTGTCAGCAGCAAAACTGGCTGATCCACTCTGAGAAGGTGCTATTTAAGAGACTGAGCTGAAAACAGCAGCTCAGACTGAGGAAGTCTCTTGGATGAGAGACGAAACGTTTCTACATTTTTTTTTTTGCTTTGTTTTGTTTTTTGTTTTTTTGAATGTCCAGAGGACCAGATTGAACTTTCTTGGATTTCCAGAACTTGAGAAAAACAAGCTGGTTCCTGTTATTTGCTCAGACGTGCGTCACCACGAGATGAGTTGAGTTGAACCTCATGACCTTTTGTTTTGTT
>NW_023618687.1:31786-37316 GCF_014905685.2 Nematolebias whitei
ACAAAGGTTATACATTGATTATTATTCACATTGATTATTATTCTTAGCTTGTCTTTCATGCATCCATAGCTGACTTCTGTTCTCTTTCTTCTGCTTCTGCTCAAGACATGTTCAGACTTGCCTCATAGTTACATCAGATGGTTACATTAGGCCTCGGTTCTTGCTCTTTTCACTTCAACACTTTTTCAAGTAAATCACACAATCATACAATGGATTATACAATTCTTATAAATCAATACATTTCATTAGTTGATTACTTGTTGATTATTAGTAAAACAGTAAAACACTTTTGATTACACATTATTATATTTAGCTTGAGTTAAAGCAGGAGTTCAGTCCTTCTGTTTTCAGCTGCTGATGAGAACTTTGATCAGACTTCACCTTCATTAAAGCTGGTTGTCTGTTATATCATCATTCAGACACCAGGTTTATCGACAGTGGAGATTAAATTTTTTGGGTTGATTTGATGGTGTGACGGAGCAGATACTAAAATATTTTTTTTCTTTCTGCTGCCTTTCATTTATTTTCTTTCTTCAGTTGTATATATTTTTCTTGTACATAAATTTGCTTTGTTTTTAATGAAAATTAATGAATAAACTAAATGAATGGGAAAAAAGTCGCATATTGTTTAGTCAAAATAGCTCTGATTTTGTAAACCTTTTTAAAGTAATTTTGTCTTTTAAAAATTCGCCAGTAGCTTAAGATATTTTTACATAAATTTATACAAAAAACCCTCAGCTACTTGAAAAAAAAAATACATTTTTAACTAAAACATTCATAAAACCCTAAGTAAAAACATCTCATCAAGCCATTTGTCTTGTTTTAGGTCAAAATACATATTCTTGAACAATTTTAACTTATCAAGATGGTACTTTTTGCAGTGCATCTCTTCCAAAACCACAATAGGCATAACCGGCAAACAAATGTAGGAAATTAGGAACTTTAGGAAATCTTACCAGAAGAAATTTCAATGTCAGAACTCAGCTAAAGAGTAATTTCTTCTCCCTCAGAGTCACAGGGGTTGACATCAGAATCAGAATCAGTTTATTATTGCCATGTCAATGAACGAGGTTCACAAACTAGGAATTTGCTTCGACATAAGGTGCGAATAGTAATAAAGTAAAATAAAGTAAAAATGAAAACATTACATAAGACATAAGACCTGTGGACACCCACAAAGTAAAAATGAAAAAAAAAAAATAACATAAACATGTGTACACCCATACAATAGAAAACAATA
The DNA here is from genome assembly GCF_014905685.2 of Nematolebias whitei. Classification (NCBI taxonomy): domain Eukaryota; kingdom Metazoa; phylum Chordata; class Actinopteri; order Cyprinodontiformes; family Rivulidae; genus Nematolebias; species Nematolebias whitei. The sequence goes on from NW_023618687.1 coordinate 33,027, forward strand.
AAAAAGCTTAGAACATGGTTCCGAATCATATCCAAAGCCTGCTGTGCACTGTAAACCTTTGCCATCTTTGCTTCTCAGAAAACGGAATAAGTGAAATATATGTTGTGATGTGACTTTTTATCCATCTGAAGGTGGATACAATCAAGGGTTTTTTCTTCTCCATCTGAGTATCAACATCGTTCATACTATCACCCATCCCCCCCGTTTAGCATTTGCCTTGGACAGCATTACCTGTACACAACAAAAGGTGGTCTAATGGGATGCAAATTACTCCAACTGCCATTTGGCAGTCTCTGGTAGAAGAAGGAGTCATTTGAAAATGCTGGGAGTCCTAGTGTTAAACTAAAACAGAGCTAAAACAAAGAACAGATTTCAGTGAGCCATAAAAATTCTTATCTATGGAATGTGGACGTTAATGTCCTTGGCAGAGCAGAGTATCCATGGCAACCTTTTTGTCTAAACCAATCAGAGGAATAGCCTGCTCAAATCTGTGATAAGACCCAGGGACAACCTGCAGAAAGCAGCATTTGCTTGGGTGAACTCATCTGATCAGGTTGGTTCAGTAAATGCTCCTTGTATGCATACATTGTATTTTGATTAAATGTTCTCTGAATACTTGTAACCCATTGTCAAATAAATCTTTTGAACTAAGGTGACAGTCTCAGCTGTTTTGAACACGATTGTGGCAGAACAAGCCACAACAATAGTCATCCTAATTGGATGGGGTCTGGCCTGGGGAATCTGTTCTGTGCTATATTGGACTGGTCTCTGTACCACAGTACCCATCGTAGTTTGGATGATGACTTATGCTGCCATCTTCAAAACCAGACCTGAACCTGCTCCTACTGCACAGGAGGGAAGTGGAGGCCACGGAATCTCCATATATTGAATTCCCGATTCACAGAAAATTCAAATAACCTTAATCATTATAACCAACAATTTTTAAATACCCCCCCTGCTAATGCTATTATTAATCATTAATCTAATGTCTGTTTAACTCCGGGCCACATTGTTCAATGAGGTCCTTGATGTCGGCTGACGGCCTGTATAGGTCCAGTAAAAGTTGAGGGCCTTTGAAAAGTGATGGAACCCGGGGGAGAGAAAATAATAATAATAATAATAAAAATAAAATAAAAAGTAAAAATAAAATAAAATAAAATAAAAAATAAAAAATAGTAGTTGTGTTATAGTGTTAGATCTTGTTTTATCCCCTTTTGTCATTAGAGGAGCATGAAGTAACCTGCTGTTTCTGTCACAAAGGATTAACAGAAACCAAGTATCTCTGGGCTGTTGGTTTGTCATGGTGGTGCCAGTGCTGTCACTCTGGCTTGGTGGCCAGAACTGCGGTGAATGGAATTCTTGTCTCAGATGAGCCCCATAGTCTGCCTCAAGTATCAGCAGCGGTGTGCATGGAAACAGAGCGCACCTACAAAGTCATCTGGACCTCGGCTCTGAACTCGGTGCCCTATCGGCCGAGGGGAGCTATCCCACCACGAGCCTCATACTACCCGGTGGTAGCCAAGTTGTGGGAGCACCTCCACAACGTCAACAGGTTTGTGGCAATCCATCTGTACACTGGGCTGCCTTTGGTCCACGGCCCATCCTTCGGGATTACGCAGGGATCATTAGAACCTCTGCCCCCGACAGTGCCGGCCTCCTTAGGGGCAGACCTGGGGGACACTCCACCACTGGTTCCGGCTCCCACGATGACAACAATTCAAGAGCAGAATACAAATCCACCTAACGTCCATCTGGCACCAACCCTGATGGTGACAACTCAACATCAGACCCCAGCCGTTACTTCACCTGACCTGCCACCTACAGGGGCTCAGCCTGAGAATGAGCCCATGGTGGTAAGGGCAACATCTCCTGAACCACCCCTTCTCTCGCCAGAGTGCCCAGAACTGTACCAATTGGAAACCTACCTCGATCATTTCGTGAGCACTGAAGTTGCCCCCCTAGTCCGACCAACTCCACGAGCATTGCTCCGTATGATCCTACCAGCCCTGAAGAATCCAACCCACTAAACCTGATAACCCCGGATAGAACATTTCTGGACCCAACTCATCCTGATGGGCCAGTAAATGCCCCTCGAGAATCGACGCAAGAACGACCACAGCGAGTGCCGGAAGTGTATGCATGGGTCTATTAAGATGAAGGGCGACCCATCTATGAGCCTGTCACTCCTGTGGAGTCTCCCATGAGTGTGGAGGCAACATCCTCTCAGCCTGTCACTAGCACAGCCTCACCTTCGTCTGAGGATGCACGTCACCCCGGGGATCAGACATCTCAAGTGGGCAACTCACAGGAGGTCGACTGGCAAACTGACGATAGTGGATTATTGGGATGCTGCTGACGAGGAGGCCCAAAGCCTTGGGCCTAGCGATACTGAAGACCCAGCACAGTATCACAAGGATCTGGTCGATTTGGATTACGAGGAAGATGTCTTAAAAGTGGATACAGCTGATAAAGATAGAGACTGGCTTGGAGCTTAAGTATGGGTCAAGGGAACAGTCTGACTCCGTGGAGGGGGTGTCAAGGAAGCCGATGTGCAGAGTTCAGCCTGCTCTTACAAACCGAACATGTCTTGACATTCCCCGCTTCAATGCCTCGGAGCCTGAGCTAATGAAAACCATGTGTGGAGAGAAGATATACACTTACACACCACATAAACACAAATGTACAGGTCCTTCTAAAAAAAATAGCATATTGTGATAAAGGTCATTATTTTTCATAATGTAATAATAAAAATGAAACTTTCATATATTTCAGATTCATTGCACACCAACTGAAATATTTCAGGTCTTTAATTGTTTTAATACTGATGATTATGGCATACAGTTCATGAAAACCCAAAATGCCTGTCCCAAAAAATTAGCATATCCTGAAAAGATTCTGTAAACAAGCTATTAACCTAACCATCTGAATCAACGATGTAACTCTAAACACCTGTAAAAGATTCCTGAGGCTTTTAAAAACTCCCAGTCTTGTTCATTACTCAAAACCACAATCATGGGTAAGACTGCCGACCTGACTGCTGTCCAGAAGGCCATCATTGACACCCTCAAGTAAGAGGGTAAGACACAGAAAGAAATTGCTGAACGAATATGCTGTTCCCAGAGTGCTGTATCAAGGCACCTCAGTGGGAAGTCTGTGGGAAGGGAAAAGTGTGGCAGAAAACGCTGCACAACGAGAAGAGGTGACCGGACCCTGAGGAGGATTGTGGAGAAGGGCCGATTCCAGACCTTGGGGGACCTGCGGAAGCAGTGGACTGAGTCTGGAGTAGAAACATCCAGAGCCACTGTGCACAGGTGTGTGTAGGAAATGGGCTACAGGTGCCGCATTCCCCAGGTCAAGCCACATTTGAACCAGAAACAGTGGCAGAAGCGCCTGACCTGGGCTACAGAGAAGCAGCACTGGACTTTTGCTCAGTGGTCCAATGTACTTTTTTTCTGATGAAATCAAATTTTCCATGTCATTTGGAAATCAAGGTGACAGAGTATGGAGGAAGACTGGGGAGAAGGAAATGCCAAAATGCCAGAAGTCCAGTGTGAAGCACCCACAGTCAGTGATGGTCTGGGGTGCCATGTCAGCTGCTGGTGTTGGTCCACTGTGTTTTATCAAGGGCAGGGTAAATGCAGCTAGCTATCAGGAGATTTTGTAGCACTTCATGCTTCCATCTGCTGAAAAGCTTTATGGAAATGAATATTTCATTTTTCAGCACGACCTGGCACCGGCTCACATTGCCAAAACCATTGGTTAAAGGTTTACAGACCATGGTATTACTGTGCTCAATTGGCCTGCCAACTCTCCTGACCTGAACCCCATAGAGAACCTGTGGGATATTGTGAAGAGAAAGTTGAAAGATGCAAGACGCAACACTCTGGATGAGCTTAAGGCCGCTTTTGAAGCATCCTGGTCCTCCATAACACCTCAGCAGTGCCACAGGCTGATTGCCTCCATGCCACGCCACACTGAAGCAGTCATTCATGCAAAAGGATTCCCGACCAAGTATTGAGTGCATAACTGAACATGATTATTTGAAGGTTGGCGTTTTTTGTATTAAAAACACTTGTCTTTCATTGGTGGGATGAAATCTGCTAATTTTTTGGGACAGACATTTTGGGTTTTCATGAGCTGTATGCCATAATCATCAGTATTAAAACAATTAAAGACCTGAAATATTTCAGTTGGTGTGCAATGAATCTGAAATATATGAAAGTTTCATTTTTATCATTACATTGAGGAAAATAATGACCTTTATCACAATATGCTAATTTTTTTAGAAGG
>NW_023618688.1:0-281 GCF_014905685.2 Nematolebias whitei
CGATGGTGTCAAAGGCGGCTGTGAGGTCCAACAGGACAAGCAGCACAGAATCACCGGTATCTGTGAATCTGAAGATGTCGTTAAAGACCTTCAGCAGGGCAGTTTCAGTGCTGTGGAGAGGTTTAAAGCCAGGTTGGAAAAGCTCTAAGATGGCGTGATCCTCCAGGAAGCACTTCAACTGGGACTCGACTATTTTCTCCAGTACTTTAGAAACAAATGGGAGTTTGGAGACAGGCCGGAAGTTGGAAACGACTGAGGGGTCAAGGTTTGTTTTTTTCAGG
>NW_023618688.1:381-10207 GCF_014905685.2 Nematolebias whitei
CCCCCCATTTAAGCTCTGCCTCTGCGGAACTAAAATCCTTGATGGAGACACAAAAGGATCTGTCAGTGAGGTAAGATCTGAACCAATTGAGGGCTGATCCTGTGACGCCCACCCACTGCTCCAACGTAGCAATGAGGATCTCATGGCCGATGGTGTCAAAGGCGGCTGTGAGGTCCAACAGGACAAGCAGCACAGAATCACCGGTATCTGTGAATCTGAAGATGTCGTTAAAGACCTTCAGCAGGGCAGTTTCAGTGCTGTGGAGAGGTTTAAAGCCAGGTTGGAAAAGCTCTAAGATGGCGTGATCCTCCAGGAAGCACTTCAACTGGGACTCGACTATTTTCTCCAGGACTTTAGAAACAAATGGGAGTTTGGAGACAGGTCGGAAGTTGGAAACGACTGAGGGGTCAAGGTTTGTTTTTTTCAGGAGAGGCTGGACAGCAGCATGTTTAAAGGATTTTGGCACCACGCCAGTGGATAAACTACTGTTTACTATGGCAAGAATGGACGGACCTAGAGTAGGAAAAACCTCCTTTAGTAGTCGAGGGGGGACCACATCAAAGGGGGAACCAGAAGGTTTCAAGCTGCACATGACCTGCTCTAGAGAAGATAGAGTGATGGGTTCAAAATGGTCAAAAGGAGCTACAGATTGAGGTGGGATGGATGGGTCATGAGTTGGAGGGGAAATGAGAGCCCTGGTGGTCACAATTTTTTCCACAAAGAAATGTAGGAAGTTGTCGCACAGCTCAGTCGAGGCTTCCAGAGGTGATGGTTCAGTGAGGTGGAGAACAGAGCTTAGGGTGGAGAAGAAGACACGTGGGTTGTGAGAGTTTGAGGTAATTATATCAGAGAAGAATTTTGATTTAGCAGCTTTTACTGTTTTCTGATAACAGCGCCAACTCTCTTTAAGTATCTGGAAAGAGACCTGCAGCCTATCTTTCCTCCACTTTCGTTCCGCCCTCCTACATTGCTGCCTAGCGGCCTTGGTGACATCACTCAGCCAAGGTTCTGCTCTCAGTTTTGATTTTTTGGTTTTAACAGGTGCAACATGATCCAGAGTCTTTAAGCAGACAGAGTTGAACTGGGATGTCAGCTCCTCAGTGGTGGTGAGAAACACTGGGGCCTGAATTATCATTTCAGAGTTATAAACATCTGTGAAACGTGCGGCAGTGAAGTGGTTAATGGTCCGAGTGCGACGTGCAGGAATGCACGACTTAGGAGTTAGATAGGGGAGGGTGAACTCAAACCGGACTGGCATGTGGTCTGAAAAAACATCACCAATAACAAGATTATTAACAGTCATATCATGAGTTAAAACAAGGTCCAGTGTATGTCCACGCTCTTGGGTGGGACCATTTACGTGTTGAGTTAAATTAAATGAGTCCAATAAATCTAAAAAGTCCTTAACCAAGGGCTTCTCAGGACAGCACACGTGCAAGTTAAAGTCACCAATAATGAAAACATGCTCATATTTTGGTGTGATTTCAGCCAAGAAGTCAGAAAACTCATTTATGAAATCCTTGGACCGAGGTGGACGGTAGACGAGTGCAAATAACGTCTGAGGTGAATGTCCGAGTTCAAAGACGCTCAGCTCAAAACTGGCGTGGGAAACTGGGATGGGCAGTTGTTTACAGTCAAAAGTTGATTTGAATATTGTTAATAATCCACCACCGCGCCGGCCTGATGGCCGCGGGGCGTTAAAACACAGACTGTTCGGTGGCAGTAATTCCGTCAAGGCGCTGGACTCACCCGGAGACATCCAAGTCTCTGTGATGCACAGAAAGTCCAGATTGTGCTCTTGAAAGTAATCCCTGAGGATAAAAGTTTTGTTGGTAACAGATCTTGCGATGACCAAACACATCCGGATATTGTCCAAAGTAGAGCCAGCAGCGGTGGAGTTGGCACACGCTAATGGCCGCAGGTTTTCAATAACAGCCCCTCCAGGTCGGTCCGGGCTGCGCAACGGCTGACAACTCCCACTGGTTACCTGGTCTGGGCACGTGGGAAGCTGGAGACCATGACCGCCAGCTGAATGGGAAGATGTAACGCGCAGAGCTTTCAGCTTCACCAGCTGACCAGCACGTTTTCCCCGGCGTCTGAAGTGAGATCTCCAGGCAGGCAGGTGAGGAGCGCAGCGAAGGTAAGCTGGCACGTCCGCCAGCAGGGGGGGGGGGGGGGTTGGGGGTCCAGAGGTACGCTGATAATGGTCAAAATAAGCGACTTCAGCAACAAAAAAACAAAGATCCAAAAGTTGTTGTCTGTCATACACCAGCAGAGAGTTGATGTCACAGATGTAAAATGCAAAAAACAAAAATAATCCGAACACCATCAGCAGAGGTGGATTGCAAGCCATGTACACGGGCGCCATCTTACCGGAAGTTCCGGTAAGATCTTACCGGAAGGATGGGACACCTCATGGATAATTTAGGATTAGTTGATGTATGGAGAGAACATCACCCAACTAATAGAGAATACACCCACTGCTCATTCCCACAAAACATATATTCTAGGTTAGATTACATTCTCATATTTAAGAATGATTTGTTTAAAATCAAAACCTGTGAAATTGGTCCGTGTACAATTTCTGATCATAATCCAGTCTATGCTGATATTTGTCTGAACAGGAAAAATAGAGGGCAGCACGGTGGCGCAACTGGTAGAGCTGCTGCCCCTCAGCGAGCTGGTCCTTGGTTCAAATCCCGGTCCGGGGGCCTTTCTGTGTGGAGTTTGCATGTTCTCTCCGTGCATGCGTGGGTTTTCTCTGGGTACTCCGGTTTCCTCCCACAGACCAAAAACATGCATGTTAGGCTGATTGGTAACTATAAATTGTCCCTAGGTGTGAGTGAGAGAGTGAATGGTTGTTTGTCTCGTTTGTCTCTATGTGGCCCTGTGATGGACTTGCGACCCGTCCAAGGTGTCCCCCGCCCCTCGCACAGTGATTGCTGGACATGAGCACCGGCGACCCATGTGACCCAAAATGGAATAAATGGGTAAAGAAAATGGATGGATGGATGGAAAAATAGATCTACATTATGGAGGTTGAACAAAAATATTTTAAACTACCCAAACATTAAAGAGAATTTTAAATAAAAGAAATAGAGAATTATTTAGCTCAAAATGATAATGAGGAGGTGTCACCAGGAATACTATGGGATGCACTGAAGGTGGTGATTAGAGGGAAAATAATTAGCATATCCTCCCACTTAAAAAGAGAAAATATGCAAAAACGTAAATACCTGGAAGATAAATATTTAAAGCTGCAACACCAACACTCCGTGAATATATATGTTAAATATGATATGGTAAAATTTAAAAAAGAATTAGATGACCTAAACATGATTGATGTACAGAAAAAAAATCATTTTTAACAAGCAGCAGTACTGTGATGTAGGGGGAAAATCACTAAAACTTCTTTCGTATAAACTTAGAAAACAGCAAGCGGAGAGAACTATACACAAAATAAGAAATCCTTTAAATGGTCAAATAGAAACCAAAGAGGAGAAAATTCAACAATGTTTTCAGAATTATTACAGAAAACTTTACTCCCAAACCCACGTAGACAATAATCAAGATGTCAATACTTTTCTGTCGGAACTACAGTTACCAACAGTGACAGAGGAACAAAATAAAATGTTAGTATCCACAATAACCATAGAAGAAATTCACTCAGCAATTAAAAGACTAAAAGGGGGAAGAATGGCAGGGGCGGACGGATTTGGCCCAGAATGGTGCAAAATAATGCAGGATCATTTGACTCCCACCTTGCAGAAAACATTTAATTGGGTAATGGAGGGAAAAATCATACCCCCCTCATGGAGGGAAGCAATAATTTCTATATTTCCGAAAGAAGGAAAAGATAAACTAGATTGTAACAACTACTGCCCAATCAGTGTACTAAATATTGATTATAAGTTGTTCACTTCCATCATCTCAAAGAGACTTGAAACAATATTACCAGGACTAATACATAATGATCAAACAGGCTTTATCAAACATCGTCAAACTCGGGACAACATTAGGAAAGTTTTGCATATAATGAGCCAGATTCATAGACAAAAAACAGAGTCTAGTTTAGACGCCGAAAAGGCATTTGATTCTGTGAGGTGGTCCTTTTTATATCAGGTACGTGAGAGATTTGGATTCGATAAATCTATAATAAATACTATTTCAGGGTTGTATAATAAACCAACAGCCAAAATCAAAATTAATGGAGACCTTACTGAATCATTCATACTCGAGCGAGGCACTCGACAGGGTTGCTGCATGTCGCCACTCCTCCGCCTTGTTTATAGAACCACTGAGCCAATGGATCAGACAGAGACAGGATATAATCGGAGTAAGGACAGCAGGAGGGGAGCAAAAGTTGGCATTATTTGCTAATGACTTGTTAATTGTTATATCTCATCCTACGCAGGTTCTCCCCAAAATAATGAAAATCTTATCAGAATTTGGTTTGTTCTCAGGGTACAGGGTTAATGTGAACAAAACGCAGGTACTAACGGTAAATTATGACTCACCAGTTGAAATCAAGAATTGTTATAAATGGAAATGGGATGCGGATGGTGTTAGGTATCTGGGGGTGGTGATACATTGTGACCCCACTAAAATGTTTGAGGCCATTTATGCCCCCCTGAATATAGCCATAAAGTCTGATATCCAAAGATGGAATGCCATACCTTTTTTCGACCTGCACTCCAGGATTGAGTCAGTTAAATTAAACATCCTTCCCCGAATGTTGTATTTATTTCAATCCCTGCCAGTTCCCATACCCTCAAGACAATTTGTAGAGTGGGATAAGATGCTGTCAAAATACATTTGGAAAGGGAAAAAAGCCAGAGTCAAATACAAAACTTTACAATTAAAAAAAGAGAAAGGAGGTTGCGGGCTTCCTTGTTTAAGAGAATATTTTTGTGCAGCTCAGTTGAGACCTTTGATATGTTTGTGCTGTCCGGATTAGACTGCAGGATGGAAAGATGTGGAAGGGGAAACAATCAAAACAATACCAATTAAAGCCATAATAGTTGACACAAAATTGTAGAGCAAAATTAATTTGGCAGATGAACCAATATCGCAAGTAATGATATCTGCTTGGAACGAAGCAATTAGAATATGTGGATTAGAAAATGCCTCTAAAGTTCTACGATGGTGCGCTCACGATTCAGAGTTTATCCCAAATCAACATGATGATAGATTCAAGAAGTGGATTTCAAAAGGCCTAACTAGTTACTATTCCTTTGTCCATAAGGGGGCGTTCCAATGTTTTGAGACCTTGAAAAGAAAATACGATTTATGCGCAGACGACTTTTTCAGATATCTACAGGTCAGAAATTATTTTAATCAAAATCTAAAAGTACAGTTACATAATTTCAAATTCAATTCAATTCAATTCAAAAATACTTTATTAATCCCAGAGGGAAATTATTTTGTTGTTGTAACTCGTTATCCTCATTTCATTAAGAGATGTTATAGATGCTGATGCTGTAGACAGGAAGGATCTCTTGTAAAGGTCCATCCCACAGTGGATCCTAAGAAACTGGCTGCAGATGCCGTCTGATCTGTCCACCCAGACTCGGCTGGCCTCTTGGTTCCCCTGGACTGTAGGACCGCTTGAATGCTGGGCAGAACTCCTCCCAAAGCGATGGCCACTCCTCCCAGCAGTCTGCCGAGCTCCTCGTAGCTGTGGACAGACAACTGTAGGTGCTGAGGGACGATCCTGTTCTTCTGCTGTCATGAGCCGTGTTTCCTGCTAGTTCCAGCATCTCAGTGGTCAGGCACTCGAGCACAGCTGGCAGGTAGATGAGAATGCGTCCACAGAACATCCTTTTCAACTCATTTGAGAGTTGGGGCCATAGTTGAGATATTATTTCAGCTTTTGAGATGTTAATCAGCTGCTGTTGTTGTAGAAAACTGCCTTGTTGCCATGGTTACGCATCATAACAAATGTCCAAAACTAAAAAAAGTTTCAGTAAAAATCCTTCCAGCTGCACAGCATCTGATACCAGAGGAAACAATCATCCAAAAAATATGATTTACATCCAGAAAAAGAGGAATTAAAGTTTCCAAAAGCAAAATCTCAGAATGAAAGTAACAGAGCTGCTCCAACATGCAGCCACCTTGAGCGGCGCAATTCTAGAATTTGAGATTTAATTTGAGATTCGTGGAAACATTTATATTATTATCCAAATCAAAAACAGGCAAAACTATTTCTAGGTTATCCAACGCCATCCTGCGGTGTAAGAAGGACAGCACCGTTTATGTTAAAGTGAAGTGGGAAAAAGAAGGCAGCCTGACGATTCCAGAGGAAGACTGGGACCACATCTGTAAGATACCATGGACAACAACAAGATCAAAGGTTTGGCATGAATTTTGCTGGAAAAGCATTATAAGATTTTTCATAACCCCAGAGCAGAAACGATATCAGGGAAGGGGCGATGCCTGCTGGAGATGTGGCAGGAATGGTGCCAATCATTTCCATATTTTCTCGGACTGCCAAATCATTCAGCAATATTGGTCTCAAATCCATGAACATTTACAGAACATTTTCACATTTGACTTTCCTTTAACCTTTGAAAGCATATTTTTATGTAACATACCGGTCGACAAACTGAACTATAACGATCAAAAACTTCTGTTCATTTTGCTGGCGGGGAGCAAAAAGGCCTTCACAAGAAAATGGTTTAAACGGGAACCTCCAACAACTGAAGACTGGATTAATGTAGTGAAAGAGATTTATGTATTGGAGAAACTGTCTTTTTCCATTAATGTGCAGAGGGACACCTTCTACAAGACATGGTCAAAGTGGACAGAATATGTCAAACCTGTTATGTCTGATTTTTTGTAAACCTTGCTGTCATTCAGATTGATGTTTGGATTGGATATGTGAGGTCGATGATTAGTTGGTATTTAGGCTACCCCGCCACTCCCATGTTAGTTCTGGTTGGTTTTTGTTGGTTTTGCTTTGTTCTTTTTGTGTGTTGTTGTTTGGTTTGTGTACGTTTTTTTTTTTTTTTTGGTTGTTGTTTCTGGCAAAGAAAAAGTGAGAAAACTGAGAAAGAATGGAAAATGAGAACGAAATCAATATAATTATATCATTGTAATGTAATTGGCTTTCTCAATAAAATTTTTAAAAAGAATAGAAAAAAAGAAAATGAAGGAGTAGATGTGCAGATGTTTTGGGTAAAACCAAATGAGTCTATTAAATTATTAAAGGCTATGCTTAAGTTATCACTTTCAACATCTACATGAATATTGAAATCACCCATTATGATGATTTTATCAGTATTTAATAATAAGTCAGTTAATAATTCTGAGAATTGGGACAAAAACTGAGAGTAAGCGCCTGGTGGACGATATATAACAACTAGTAAAAGTGGCTTTTCTGATTTCCATTTTGGATGAGAAAGACTGAGGGACAGCGATTCAAAAGAATCATAACTAATAACTGGTTTGGCATTAATCAATAATCCTGACTGAAAAATAGAAGCTACTCCTCCACCTCGGCCAGTTGTTCTAGGAACATGAACATTTAAATAATTAACAGGAGTGGATTCATTTATACCAACAAAATCCTCCTGTTGTAGCCAAGTTTCTGTCAGACACAATAAATCAATATGATGATCAGTTATCAGTTCATTAACTAACAGGGATTTAGAGGAAAGAGATCTGATGTTCAATAATCCACATTTAATGATTTGATGATTTTGCTCTGGTAAAGTAACTGTGTTTATTTTAATCAGATTTTTATGGTTTAATTTTTTAGAGATGATTTTTGGTTTATTTAATTTGAGCCGTGGGCGAGTTGACACTGTTTCAATGGGGGTGTGGGTGGGTAACAGAGGAGAAGCAGCAGAGAGGGGTGGAGGACTACAACTCTGCTTCCTTGACTGGACCCTGGGTTGTCAATAATTTGGGGGATAAACAAAATCAGCCATAATTCTAGAAAGAAGAGCGACTCCGTCCAAAGTGGGATGGGTGCCATCTCTCCACATCAGACCAGGTTTTCCCCAGAAAGAACTCCAGTTATCTGTGTAGCCCACGTCGTTGTCAGAACACCACCTGGACACCCAGCGGTTAAATGACGACATACGGCTAAACATTTACTCCAGTTCTGTCCTCCCTTCACTGGCTCCCTGTTCGTACGAGGATAGTCTTTAAAATTCTTCTGGTGACCTTCAAATGCTTAAATGGCCTCGCAACCCTTTACCTCTCTGAGCTTCTGGAACCTTACGTTCCCTCTCAGGCCCTGAGATCATCCGATCAGCTGCTTTTGTTTGTTCCAAAAACAAGACTGAAGCTCAGAGGAGATCGGGCTTTTTCAGTCATGGGCCCCAAACTCTGGAACAACCTGCCCCCCAACTTCAGGCAGGCCACCTCCCTTCCTCACTTCAAATCCCTGCTAAAAACACATCTGTTCTCGCAGACATTTCACACAGTGTAAATTGATCTAGTGGGTTTTTTTTGTTTGTTTGTTTGTTTTTTTTGGTTCTGTGACCTGTTGTGGAATAATATTTTGTTCCTTTTTGAATCTGACTCCCAATTCTTATTTTATTTTGAAATTGACCCACTTCCTGTTTTACTTTGAAGAGGCTCCCACAGAATTGATTTCCTTTCCTGTTCTGTGAAAAAGGAACGCCCTTTTTCACAGAACAAAGGATATGCAGAGTTCTCTCCTCGTGTGAGTGAGCAGAGAGACGCAGCAGCGAGCCAGCAGCAGTTTGGAGCAGAAAGACCACTTCAAGGTTGTATTGTACAGTTTAAGGGATGCATCCTGTTATTAATATGTTAAAATAACGACTGCATTTAACTAACCCACTGTTTATATTTGTGAATCTGTGACAACTTTATAACTTCTGAGTTTCTTTACTTATTAAATATTCATAAACTTGAAGGTGCGTTTGTCGTATCTGAATGTGCATGATTTGACTGACCCCTGCAGGATTGAAGCGGTAACTACAAGACTCGGGTGGAGAAATTAAGTTATCACACAACAAATTTGGAGGTCCCACCGAGATGCAAGAAATAGTTACTGAGTCTTCCATACTGAACAACGACGCGTCATACATCAGAAGGAGGTAAGCAGAGCCTGTTCAATACAAAATCTGTAAATTGGGCTTAAAATAGGCAAATTTTTGCTCAGTGTGTTTGACTCAAAAATAATTAAATAGTTTTAAATAGAGAAGTACGTCGACTGTAAAATTAAGATAAAGGTAAGATAAAATAAAACCAGCCTCAGGGATAATACTGCGCGTTAGTCTGCCTACAGGGAGTGACGATTCCCTGGGAGGAGTGAAAGTTCTAGGAAAATAATTACGCTGTTCAACTCTGTAACTCCATTGACTAAGTTTACTGTAATCTTGTTGAACTGGCAGTCAACTTTTAAAACAGTATCAATTAAAGTTCGCTCACAATTGATCGTAGGTGGGCGTTCGCGAGGCTGGGTGAGACATTAATTAATTAAATACGACGCACGCACCGAATAGATTAAAATAAAAACAGAACTAAAAATTAAATTGATGATAAAATAATTTATGACCTGTGGTGGAGTAGAGAGGTCACGGGTTCACAAATATTGCTGTCTTCTAGGATATTAAAAGGGAAGTCAACACATTTTGTCTAAAAAAAAAAAAACAACAACATTTTCAAGGGTGACCATTGTGAATATTTCTGGCGTCTGCGTCTTGCGTGTATGTTGAAATAAGTGGTCAGTATCTTGTTTGTCTATTTTGTGTTCGTGTCTATGTCAAATATAAGACCACAGTATGAATGTGTAGGAAAAAAGTTCCAGAAAAATAAAAAATAAAAAAGTTCCAGAATTTTCCAGTGACAA
>NW_023618688.1:10307-31503 GCF_014905685.2 Nematolebias whitei
AGAATGGACACAGAGGTGCAGCGTGTAATGTTACAAAAGTGTGAGCAAGAAAGTTTTAAACCGGTAAAAGAGCAAGTGGAAATAGTGAGACAAGCACTAGAGATGCTGCAATATGATAAAAAGCTAAAAAAGGCTCTCGTGCAAAAATGACAAAAAATAGAAAATAATGCAGAAGAGAAACAAGATGTGATATCTTTGATGTGGGCTAAAATTAAAGAGTGCTCGAGTGATGAGGATAAATTTGACAAGAAAAAGAGAGAAGCAAATGCCTTGCATAAAAATAAATACAGAACGTTAATGAGGGAGGTTATTTATGAAAGAAAAGAGTGGTTGAAATTGGTCTTTGTGGCTCAGGGTGCGGCCCATTTGTTGAGAACACAGCAACTGGTGGAGCAGCCTAAAAAAACAAAGAGTGAGGAAATGGGTAGTTCAGATCCCCCTCCTTACAACCCAGGTGGCAATCAGTCAGAACATCCTCCTACAGGAATGTACCCCATATATCACATAAAAGAGGGAACGTTACAAGTGGGGGAGGTCAATGACACCCCCTCGCAGCAGAGGGGGGAGTCACTCAACCCAGTTAAAACAAAACTATTTGAGGCACCAGGAATGAAGCCGTGTTTTACACAGTCCATCAGTACACCATTCCAAACAGAGGGTGAAAGAAATATAAACAGCAAGCAGCAATGGGTAATTAAAGATGGGTGGAGTCAGTCTGTTAATCCCTCAGGACACCCTGATATGCACACTTCTTCCCTCTATGCATCCTCAGCATCTCCCTCTGACAGCTCTCATGATAGAGAGGGCCTGCTTGTGGGTCTGCAGGGTTGGAGGAATCGTGCAGGGTTGTCTCAAAACCCGCTCACCTGTACTCACCAATTGCCTGCTACGCCTCAGACACACGTACAGAATCCTTTTTGGCCACAAGCAATACGAATTACTTCTGATTTGTCGGCAGCTCTTCCACCACCAGATCACGCTTCTATCCCTGTTGAAAACGTGGATCCATCGTTAAGTACAGGTTCATTTCCTCTTCTGCAGGCAGGAAATCAGATACGTTATAAACCTCTTGCGCTAGGTGATGTGCAGGCGTTAGTGGACAAACTTCCTCCCCTCACAGAAGGAGGAAGTAAGTGGTTGAACGTAGTGGACTCCTTAACTAAAGGTATTAATTTAGCTGTGGGAGACATGAGGGCACTGTTGGGAAGGTGTGTAACTTCTACTAGGATGAATGAAATAGAGAGGGCTGCTGGGTGGAATCATAACATACCTGACTCAACTTGCATGTTGTTAGAGTATCAGAGACTTGCCGCTGCTCTCAGACAGGCTTATCCCCTTCCAGAAGGTACAGGGGTTCCTAAGTTCACCTGGAAGCCTGGTCAGAACCCCACTGCATATTTAGATGTGTGTAAACAGGACTGGTATGACAGAACACACTGCCATGGTCAAGGGGAAAATCAAAAGTATTTTTTTAGACAAGCAATACTGGATGGGGTCCCCGCAGCAGTCAGTAAGGCAATGAAAATTAACCCTGATTTACCCACAGCAGATGCTGCCCAGTGGGAACGGCATCTTATTCATCATCTGCAATGTGTGGCTGATGAGGAGACTAAAACTTCCTCTGAACTGAAAGATATGCAAACGCAGCTCTTAAAGCTACAATTGAAACAGGCTAGGGATGTAGTTCAAACTAAGAAAGATTCAAAACAGATGGTACAAGCTGACACTGTGTTTCAGTGTTCTGAGGCTGCTTATCAGTGTCCTGTAACCGCCCAGCCCCCGCTTCCTGTTGTATACCCTCGGGGACGGTCAAGAGGGCAGTGGGGAGAAAGAGGGGGGTCTCGGGGCAGAGGTTTTGGTCGGGGTTACACGCAGGGAGGCAGAGCAACAGATGTTTGCCATTACTGTCACAGACCAGGTCACTGGGCAAGGGATTGTTTTCACAAGCAGGCCAACGCCCAAAGAGGAGGAGCCCATCACTACTCAGCTCCCAACCACCAGATGGCGCCACCGGCACCTACCTCTGGCCAGCAGGATCCATCTTGGGCGCCACCAGGTGGATACTACCAGCAATGACACACCCCACAGAGTAATCACACCATAGGGGGAGGAGCAGACCCTATGGTGAAAATGAAGGTCATGAATAAAGATCTATCATTCCTCGTGGACACTGGAGCTACATATTCAACCCTCAATGAGCAGGGATTTGATGAACATGCCAGTGCGGACACTGTGTCTGTGATCGGTTTCGCTGGGGTGCAACAAAAACTGTCTCTAACTGAACCTCTCGTAGTAACAGCAGGACTTCAAACAGTGACACATCCATTTGTTCTGTCCACACGTGTACCTGTCAACTTGCTTGGAAGAGACTTGTTAAAGAAACTTGGTGCAACAATAATGTGTGAACAAACTGGTTTACGTGTTACTTTACCAAGTGGTGTGACCTGGACTTGTTCTGCTTCTTCCTCCTCTTTGTCATCACAGTGCTTGGTACAGCCGATACATGAGGAAGTAGCTGACATTTACTGGGCATTGCTGCGCCCAGAGACACCTGAACACACAGGACTTTATTCTGCTTACTTGTTGTGGAAGCCATGGCTTGATGCTCTGCGTCCCTATGTCCCACCTCTAGATCCTTTACATGTAACTCTTTTTTATGACCGTGATTCTGACGATTGTTACAGGGAGCATTTTGCTCAGCACTTGCAGGACACTGAGTGGCCATTAATATCAGACCGGCTCATAGTTGGTCCACAAGGCGTAGCTTCTCATGTCAACCTCACACCGTCTCAACTAGAGTGGTACATGATGTCGTCTGAAGCGATCCCACACGTCTCATTAGCTTTAGCTCCCACACATCAGGCTAAAGATTTGGGCCCAATGGTGAAAGCTGCTGTCTCTGCCACTGATTGGGTCCCAACACAAATACCTCAGCTCGCTTACTCCTCATCAACCGACTGTTATAGCATTGACTTAGCTGTTCATGATGTAGGTAAGCTAGAACATGAGGTGATCTCCAGAGACCATGGCAGAGAAAAAACTGACCATTCAGATGTTCCTCAGATGTTAGACACACTTCCTGCATCTCTCTGGTCTCAGGGACCTGAGGATGTAGGTCATGTTAAATGCCTCCCAATCACTTTTGAACTGACCCACAACAAACCTATATGGTTGTATCAGTATTCTCATAGACCTGAGGCTGAACAAGGTTTGACTGACACAGTCCAAGGGTTGCTGAAAGCAGGGGTCCTCGAACACTCACATTCAGACTGGAATACTCCCATTCTACCTGTTGAGAAGGCGGGGACTGGAAAGTACAGAATGGTACATGATCTTAGGTCGATCAACGCCATACTTAAGACACCTACGTCACCAGTACCAAATCCCTATGTTGCACTGACCCAACTGACACCAAACCAGAAGTGGATGACCTGCATTGATTTGGCTAACGCCTTTTATTGCCTGCCCTTATCAGAGGACCTGCGTGACATTTTCTCATTCACATTTAACGGTTGTCAGTATAGATACACTCGCTTGCCTCAGGGTTTTGCATTATCGCCAGGCATTTTCAATCATGTTTTAAAGAACATTCTTGTACAGCTTCCACTTCCCAGAGGCACCACTTTGGTTCAATATGTTGATGATTTGCTGATAGCCTCTGAAACAGTACATGACTGTCTTACAGCCACTCAGGCTGTCCTGCTTCACCTGCATGATGCAGGTTTTAAAGTTAGTAAATCTAAACTTCAAGCAGTTCGTACACAGGTCTCTTTCCTCGGTAGGTTGGTCTCTGCTAAAGGTACAACACTTTCACCAGAACACAGGGCGTCTATACTACATCATCCAAAACCCACCACTGTACAAGACATGTTATCCTTTTTAGGTTTAACTGGGTACAGCAGACACTATATACCTGATTATAGTGAACTCACCACTCCACTCAGACAGATGATAAAAGATCAAGGTAACAGGAACCTTAAAGCAACACTTGTGTGGAACACAGATGCAGAACATGTGTTTATTAATTTGAAGCAACTCTTGTCCAGAGCAGCTGATTTGGCTCTGCCTGATTACTCAGCCCCGTTTTTTCTTGACATTTCTGAAGCAGAAAACACTGTTAATGGTGTTCTGTTTCAGAAAAAGGGGGGTGGTAGACAGGTGTTGATGTACGCAAGTGTGATGTTGGATGGTACTGAGAAGCGTCATCCAACATGTACACAGGCAGCAGCAGGTCTGGCAAGGATTGTTTCAAAAACAGCACACATCGTCATGGGACACCCACTACACATACTAACGACACACAAAATAGTAGCTTATGTTAATTCTGAGATCTTTACAATGACATCCTTAAAGCAAAGACGCATGAGCAACATCCTATCAGAACCGAATTTATTGTTCCTGCATGAAGGCATAAACATGGCAGATGGTATGCAAACAACACAAGCACATGATTGTGTGCAAAAAGTGTACATGGAGGAACGCATTAGACCTGATTTACAGACTGAACTCATACCACATTCAAATGTACTTTACACAGATGGTTGCTGCTTCAGGTTTGAGGATGGGTCTTTGAGATTAGGATTTGCTGTGGTACAGCAGAATGGTGTTGAGTACGAGGTACTGAGCTCAGGGCAGCTAGAAGGTCATCAGTCAGCTCAAAAAGCTGAAATTCAGGCAGTCGTTGAGGCTTTGAAAGTGAGCAAAGGAAAAGAGGTTACAGTGTACACAGACTCAGCATATGCGTATGGTGTAATTCATGTACAATTACCACAGTGGAAAAGAGCAGGTTTTCGAACAGCAGGTAACAAACCAATTAAACATGAGGAACTCATTAAGGATTTAGCTGACAGTTTGATGTGGCCAGCAAAAGTGGCGGTTGTGAAGTGCAAAGGTCATGATGTTACACAATCAGACACAGCGGAAGGAAACAGGCAAGCTGACAGAGCAGCGAAGATAGCTGCTGGCTATTTGCCAAGAGTCCAGATAGTGACAGTGGAAGAGGAATGTCAGAAAGTGAATCAGTGGGATGAGAAAACTGTAGCAGAGGCTCAGACTAAAGCCTCCCCAGAGGAAAAGACATTATGGTTTAACAGAGGAGGTCAGAAAAAAGGGGAGTTTAAAGTATGGGTAGGACCGAATCAGAAGTGGATCTTGCCTATGACTTTAAAACAGGCAGTATTTCAGGAAGCACATGGATTAGCACATGTGGGATGCAGACAAATGTTAAGAAATCTTCGACAATGGTCACACCCACATCTAAAAGATATGGTAACAGCATATGTTGACACCTGTACTGTTTGTTTAAAGTACAACATTCGGCCTACAGTAAAACCTGAACGAGGTTCTTTTCCTCTCCTGCACCGACCGGGACAGGAGGTGATTCTAGATTACACTGATATGTTGGAACCTGTTAAAGGGTTCAGATATGTATTGATGTGTGTTGACGCATTTACAGGGTGGCCAGAAGCCATACCTGCAAGAAGAGAAGACAGCAAAACAGTGGTGAAGTTTCTGATTAACCATTACATCCCCAGACACGGTTTCCCAACAAAAATAAGATCAGACAATGGCACACATTTTAAAAACACAGATCTGCAGGCTGTGGAAAAAATGTTAGGCCTAAAACATGCTTTTGGAACCGTGTACCATCCCCAATCTCAAGGGAAGGTAGAAAGGATGAACCAGAACATAAAACAAAAATTGGGCAAAATCTGTGCACAGACTAAATTGAACTGGGTTGATGCTTTACCAATTGCCCTAATGAGCGTGAGAACTTCTGTTAATAATGGAACTGGCTTTTCTCCCTATGAGTTAACTACAGGAAGACCCTTTCCAGGACCAACCGTATGCTCACTGACCAGTGAGGAGGACCGTAAAATGGACCATAAGGTATACTTTGATGAGTTAAAAGCATTAGTGTCTAACTTTACTCAGCAGGTTCACCACAAACAGAGCCTAACAGAAAGACCAGAGGAACCTGGTCTCCCCACCGCGGAGTGGGTCTTGCTGAGGGTCATTAAAAGTAAGTGGCAGGAGCCCAGGTGGACGGGCCCTTATCAGGTTACAGAGAGAACGTCCCACGCAGTCCGCCTCAGAGGAAAGGGGGACGTTTGGTACCACTGGAGCCAGTGTGCGCCTGCCTCAGAGCCAGGAAGAGCGAGAGAGCTGGCAGAAACCATCTAAAGTCGTAAAACTGGACATTCATGTCTTGTAGACCAAAAGCAGCCTGGTATAGTTGCGTGCGGGCCCTGAAGGACTTTGTTTGAGTAGGGTCACCGGGTGCTGGAATATCCACATTTAGTACAGACACCTAGATACGACAAAAACACGACATCTTAGAGTCTCACACTTCATGAAGAAAACTCAGAGACATAGGAGGATCGGTCTCTGAGCACCCCAGGGTATGCCCTGAGTACTTGTGATTGTAACAATATTGTATGACATGTGTACTAACCATTTTTCTCTTATCTTTTAATTGCAGTCTTGATTTAGAGCGCATCCATTTATTTACTTAGCTTGAAAGTGATAAGTATATTCAGTTTGTAACGTTAAAAAAGAAATATCTATAATCAATTATAAGCAGTATATTAACAGAGTGTTATTTTGTATTCATTTTGTGTTAAAGGAACTACTTGACTGGCTGTCTGCTGTGGAAGTCGCTGTGCGAGACATCTTCATTAATTGAGTACAGTCTCAGTTTACAAGATCAAAATGCGGTGGACACTAAAGCACGTCGTGATAGGGATAGGTGTTTTGTCATCCATAGTGTTGTCACTCATTTTCTCTTTTGAATATTTCTGCATCATTCCCGGTTTACCAGAGTGTGAGCAGACTGGTGAAACAGGCAGGGTGAGAAGGAGTGTGACACCACACACAGTCATGAAAGATGCGTATGGCCTTCCGGTGCTGAAAGTAGAGTATCCCAAAGACACCACTACTACCCTAAGCCTGCCAATCTGTGACATGTTTTATTGTACGGATTACCGTATTGCGAATGCAGCCTTTTATATTTGTCCATGTCCCAATCCATCCAAATGTTTCTGGTGTCCTGAGTGGAATTATGTCACGTTGTATTCGGGATCATGGAAACCTGATATGTCTGGACATCTGACTAATTACAGAGATTGGTGGAGGGCACATGCCACCTTGGCAAAAAATAACAGACACTTGTTATTGTCCTTTGAGTATGTTCGAACTTGGAATAAGTTAACCAGCAGAAAGCGTGAGATGATCTACACCTTGGTGACGGAACCCATTTATGTGCTTGTAGCCGCGGATGTCACTGGCAAGGACCCTTTCCGGGTGCTACAACTTGCTCTTACAGAGTTGCCAGCCCAAGACCCTACTCCTCCTCCGACCCAGGGGTCATCGCTCCCAATGCCTATGCGAATTGATAGTGTTGACTATACCAGCTTAACCCCTGTGGATGTGATTGCTATGTCCACTGGCTATACTGACTCTAACATTTGGTTAGCTTGGCTCGCTGAGGCTGCTAGACAGGCTTCTTTGTCTGAATGTGTAGCTTGTGCTACAGCTCGACCAAATTTGTACACCCAGCCAGCTCCATTACACCTAGAGGACGCTTGGGGATTTCATTGCATGTTAAGTTTGACTATGAGAAAATATACTAAGAATTGCACTACATTAGCTCAGGTATTCCCAATTATTTCTAATATAACCAAATTAGGCTCGTTTGCTCCGGTAGAACGATTTGACTATTACTGTTTTAATTACACCTCAACTGCAAATAAAAGAGTTGCCTTAGGACAAATTCAGAATGAATGGTGTAATATCACGCAACAAAATGTCTCTGACAACACCCGTGTGGGTAAGGTGGCTCGCGCTGATTTGTATTATTATTGTGGTGGTAGACGTTTACTAACACATATCCCTCAGGATTCTGTGGGATTGTGTGCATTAGTACGTTTGGAAGTTTTAAATGACACCTCCATCTCTCCCAGTAGGAAGAGACGTTCCACGCATAATTTTGACCCCACTGTGGGCTCTACTACTTATATTGATGCCATAGGAATCCCTAGGGGAGTTCCTGATGAGCACAAATTAGTAGATCAGATTGCGACAGGTTTTGAAAATTTACCTGTTGTTTCAGCATATTTCCCAATTACACCAAATAAAAATGTTGACCGGATAAATTACATACATTACAATGTCATGCGTCTGTCCAACCTTACCAGAGACGCTGTTGAGGGCTTAGCGGAGCAACTAGCTCCGACTTCTCTGATGGCTGTGCAAAACAGAATGGCTCTTGATATGCTTTTAGCAGAGAAAGGAGGTGTGTGTAGCATGTTTGGTGACCTATGTTGTAGTTTCATTCCTAATAACACTGCCCCTGATGGAAAAGTGACCCGTGCACTTGAAGGTTTGAGAACGTTGTCTAATGAGATGAAATCTCACTCTGGTGTAGATAATCCTCTTGATGAATGGCTCTTCAAAGTGTTTGGCCCCTGGAAGCAGATGATTGTGTCCATGTTGATGTCCATTGCAGTATTTGCAGCTATTTTAATCACATGTGGATGTTGTTGTATTCCCTGCTTGAGATCTCTGTCAGTACGTCTTATCACTTCCACTTTAGAGAAGCGTGACCCTGAGATAGCTCGTCAGCTCCTAATGCGCAGAGGATATGAACTTTCTGATTTTGAGATTCAACCACTTCGGCACAGAGAAGCATATTCTTCCACTTGATGTCGACCTCTTTGGATGAGGTCGAAAGGGGGAATTGTTGTGGAATAATATTTTGTTCCTTTTTGAATCTGACTCCCAATTCTTATTTTATTTTGAAATTGACCCACTTCCTGTTTTACTTTGAAGAGGCTCCCACAGAATTGATTTCCTTTCCTGTTCTGTGAAAAAGGAACGCCCTTTTTCACAGAACAAAGGATATGCAGAGTTCTCTCCTCGTGTGAGTGAGCAGAGAGACGCAGCAGCGAGCCAGCAGCAGTTTGGAGCAGAAAGACCACTTCAAGGTTGTATTGTACAGTTTAAGGGATGCATCCTGTTATTAATATGTTAAAATAACGACTGCATTTAACTAACCCACTGTTTATATTTGTGAATCTGTGACAACTTTATAACTTCTGAGTTTCTTTACTTATTAAATATTCATAAACTTGAAGGTGCGTTTGTCATATCTGAATGTGCATGATTTGACTGACCCCTGCAGGATTGAAGCGGTAACTACAAGACTCGGGTGGAGAAATTAAGTTATCACACAACAGACCCTATGTTTTAAATGCTTTTTATTAATTATTCAGTTATTATTAGTGTATTGTATTTTTTCTCTTTAATTTTACTCTCATTGATTGTTGTTGTTTTTGTTGTTGTTGTTATTGTTGTTAAGCACTTTGATAACAGGTTCTGTTTTAAGGCCCTATTTACACGGACACGATGGGGGGAAACGTAGTTATTTTCATATGTTAATTAGAGGAAAAGATTTGCGTTGACACGGTCGCATTTTGGGTTTGCATGCATCTGGAGGATTCCCCCCCGCCCTCCCGAATCCACTGTAGTTACCATCCCGGGTCATTAGATGGCGCTGTGAATTTTGTACCTTCACCTAATGTGCATGTGTGTTGCCTCGGCACGTTGTTTTCCTCTGCGCTAACCAGCTAACAACAACGTAACGTAACAACAAGTTAAAGCTGGATTCTGGATGGATTTTGGATAAGAGTCGACAGATTTGACGCCAAGCGGGACCGCTTAATCTTACAGCTCCACACCGGTCGCTGAGTGGACCAGAACAGAGTCGACGATGTCGGACTTTACTCCGTGATAATCAGTAGCTGTTTTACTGTAGGTAAATCAACGCTCTTAATAATGTTAGTTTGTGTTTAGGGATGGGGCCGATCCGATCCATTATCCGTATCGGCCTCCAATACCAGCATAATTTACGTATCGGATTTTTCCGATCCACCTGCCGATATTTCCAATCCATGATGCAAGTTGGCTCAAACTACGGAATGGATTTCCTGAACGGCGGCGTCTCATGAGCCCAGAATAATAAGCCCAGAGTAATAAGACCCGCCTCATATTCAGGAAATCCAGTTCATAGTTTGCAGCCAGCTACAACGTGAGGACTGAGTTAGCAGTACTGTGGCTAACAGCTAACAAACTTTTCATCGAAACATGTCCACTGTGTGGAAGTATTTTACACTAGAAACACCACAAAACAAGACAGCAGCGTGTAATGTCTGCAGAGCCATAATGCCATATTAAACCGCGGTAAAGTTAGTTTTACGTTGGACATTCTAGCTCCGTGGCTTCAGCGGGGCGCTGCTCTTTGCTCAACCCACAACAGGCAACTCGACCCCGGCTAGCCGCATCCAATCTGCCCCGCTCAGTCTGCCCGTCTCCGAGGAGGGACAGACTGAGCGCGGCTGTCCCAAATCAGACTGCCTGCTTCGGATTGAACAAGAAGAAGACGTCGCTGAAACCACGGAGCTCAAATGTTTACAGAGAAGTTGCTAAACTTCATCATAATTAATGACCAACCACCATCAGTTGTAGAAAACGAAGGATTTCACAGCTTGATTCTTGCAGTCAAGATATAGTTTACCCTCCAGGAGATATTTATCAGTACAACAGTAGACAACCATAAAACAACATGATTTGAAAATTATATTAAAAAAACCAGCTACATTATAAAGTGATGTAAAATACTAAAAGACGGGAACGTCTGTTGGTTTATGCCATGAACTTAGCAGATGTTTGAAGCCATCCATCCATCCATTTTCTTTACCCGCTTGTTCCATTTTGGGTCACGGGGGTCGCTGTGCCCATGTCCAGCAATCACTGTGCGAGGGGCGGGGTACACCCTGGACGGGTCGCAAGTCCATCACAGGGACACATAGAGACAAACGAGACAAACAACCATTCACTTTCTCACTCACACCTAGGGACAATTTAGAGTTACCAATCAGCCTAACATGCATGTTTTTGATCTGTGGGAGGAAACTGGAGTACCCGGAGAAAACCCACGCATGCACGGAGAGAACATGCAAACTCCACCCAGAAAGGCCCCTGGACCGGGGTTTGAACCAGGGACCTGCTCGCTGAGAGGCAGCAGCTCTACCAGTTGCGCCACCGTACTGCCCATGTTTGAAGCCATTTAACATTTTATTTTAATTCATTCATTCATTTAAAAGAAACAAAATAAAAAAAAACAATGAAAAAGAAAACAATGAATGAAAATAGAGCAGAAAGAAAAAAAAATCTTATATCTGCCCCTTATTTAAAAAAATATAATATAACTTTAAACAATCACTTAAATTAATCACTTTAATATCCACTTTCAAACTAGGAATAAAAAGAAACATGTTTTGTGTTAGCAGAATTTAATTCTAACTTTAAAACTTATCCAACATTAATAAAACTTACCTCAAGTTGTCTTTTTGGACATGCATGCATATATTTGTACAAATTGTATTTGAGACGAGATTATTACAGCCTCATATAAAATCTATGATGATATTGTAACTGGATCGGTATCGATCGATATTCAGATTTGGGTATCGGGATCGGATCGGAAGTTTAAAAAAGTGGATCGGTGCATCCCTATTTGTGTTTACTTCGGTTACAAAACAACCAACTGAGTTTTTATTTTTCTTGAAAGAAGAAGGAGCTGTCCTTCCACCAGGCGGACTGGTTCTGAACGAGGCTTGGCCCAGTTGGAGGACGTGGAAGAGAGATGTTGGATGAACTATTCATTTAAAATTCCCCTCAGTTCTTTTATTCAATCCATTCAAGTTCAGTTAACGTGTTTTAATAGTGTGTTCAGTTTAATTATCAGTGTTTATGTGACATACAGTTTGAGGTGTTGAATAAATAAATAAAAATTAAACCTGATGTCTTCATTTTAAACTTTTTTGTTCATGCTATATGTTTAGCATCATTTTAAATTTGAATTACATAATGTCCAGATAGCTTCATTTTATCTCACACACTAACATAAATACTGTTTGTTATTATTAAACTGTTGTTATTAGCACATTTAGTATGTTATAGTTGTAGATGAACAGATGCTGCGAAATATTCATCAATTAAAACGGATTCTTCATTTTTCTGGACTGAATAAAACGTGCATTAAATTTAATGAAATGTAAACGTGAGACGTCATTTATCTTTGACCCATCAAAATGAATGCGGTCATTTATTTTACAGAATCAAAGTTTAACATCAAACATTTACATTAATTTGGCAAAATATGAAAATAACAACATAATTAACAGCTTTACAGGTAGTGAGAAACAATGCGGCGATTGTTTCCACTCTTCAGCAGAACAGCAGACATCAATGAAAACTGTACAATTATGATCAATTATCCACACGGCGGTGGATGAGCACTTTACACAGACATTTCTAAATTATCTGGAAGGATTTCTACTTGAGAGAAGAATTTGGTATGGTATGGTATGGTATGAAGTTTATTCATTTAAAAAAAGTACAAAACAATTCCATAACAATATATAAAAAGATACAAAAAAAATTTAAAATGAAAGGCAGCAGAAAGAAGAAAAAATCTTATTATATCTGCCCCTTTTTTCAAACAATTATTTCAGACATATTAATTTTCAAGTAACAGAACAAAATGAATAACTTTCTAATTTTTCTAATTCTAATAAAAAACACACTAAGCTACTTCATATATACTTTTTTAACAATCTAGATTTGATCTTTTTCTTAAATGTGCACATTGACTTGACATTTTTTACATCACTCTCTAGACCATTCCACAATCCAACTCCTTGGATTGAGGTAGACCTTCCCTTCAGACTAGTTCTGAATTTTGGTTTGACAAATATTTCTATCCCCTTGAGATTGTAACAACTTTGTCTTTTAACAAAATTTCTTTGGATATTTAATGGTAATGTGTTATTTTGAGCCCTATACATAACTGATAAAATACTATAATCTACCAAATCATGGAACTTCAATAACTTCAGTTGATAAAATAATGTGCTTGATGGGTGACAGTAATGCTTTCTGGTGATAATTCTTACAGCTCTTTTCTGTAAAATAAAAATAGGTTTTGTAAATGTTTTACACGCTTTCCCCCAAACATCAATGCAATAGATTAAATGTGGAACAATGATTGTGTTATACAACATGTACAGAGCTTTATCATTTAATAATTCCCTGACTTTGTATAGTACTGCAATACATTTAGATATTTTTGTTCTTACAGAATTGATGTGATTTTTCCATGTTAGCTGTTCATCAATGATTACACCCAAAAATTTCATCTCATTAACTCTACAAATCTCAACACCCTCAATTTTAAATGGATCGTCAACAGTTTTCTTTTTGTTACTAAATATCATGTATTTAGTTTTATCTAAATTTAATGATAATTTATTAATTTTAAACCAAGTTTGTATTTTATCAAATTCTGTCTTCATCAGTTCCAACATCCGTTTTACATCTTTACCCAAACAAAAAAATGTGGTGTCATCTGCAAAAAGGACACATTTGAGGAGTCCTGATACATTCACTAAGTCATTCACATATAAAATAAATAACTTTGGTCCAAGTACAGAGCCTTGAGGAACTCCACAAGTGATATTGCACAGGTCAGATCTTACACCATTTATTTGTACAAACTGTTTCCTATCTTTTAAATAGCTAGATACCCAGTGTAATGCTGGTCCTCTTATACCATATTTATTTAATTTTTCAAGGAGAATAGTGTGGTCAATAGTATCGAATGCTTTTTTTAAATCAACAAAAATACTAACACAATACTGTTTTTGATCGACAGCAGTAGTTATTTGTTCCATTATTTCCATGAGAGCCATTGATGTAGAGTTTTTTGCTCTAAACCCATACTGACTGCTACTTAGAATGTTTTGTTTAGTAATAAATTTATCTAATCTGGTCACAAACAGTTTTTCTAGAATTTTTGAGAATTGTGGTAATAAGGATATTGGTCTATAATTATTGAACACACATTTATCACCATTTTTAAAGAGAGGAACTACCTTAGCTACTTTCATATTGTCTGGAAATATTCCTTTTGAAAATGATAAATTACAAATATATGTAAACGGCTCGATAACATAACTCATTATGTCCTTTACAAACATCATATCCATGTCCACCCAGTCT
Source organism: Nematolebias whitei (assembly GCF_014905685.2). Lineage (NCBI taxonomy): Eukaryota > Metazoa > Chordata > Actinopteri > Cyprinodontiformes > Rivulidae > Nematolebias > Nematolebias whitei. The sequence goes on from NW_023618688.1 coordinate 24,429, forward strand.
TTTGATCTCTTATCTGTAAGATTTTTTACTACATTCATTATTTCTTCTTCGTCAGTTCCATTAAGAAAAATACTGTTGTCACAACCTATAACTGAATGGTTCACATTATTGTCTACTTTTGGTATTTTAGCAGCAAGGCTTGATCCAATGTTCACAAAATGATGATTAAATCCATTTACAATTTCATTTTCATCATGGATTTCATCGTCATCCTTCAAAAAATATTGTGAAATACCTGTTTTTGCTTTATGACTTTTCAGAACACCATTTATTACTCGCCATGTTGCTTTCATATCACCATTACTTTTATTTAAAAATCACTATAATATTCCTTCTTGTGTTTCCTTATAATCGCTACTAATTTATTTTTATACTTCTTATATTTCTCTTCAGCCTCTTGTGTTCTCAATTTCAAGAAACATGTATACAAATAATTCTTTTTTTTACAAGCATTTCTCAACCCTTTCGTCATCCATGGTTGATCAACAACATTTCTCTTTGTATAATTATTTTGCACACATTTCTTTTCATACAGAGCTCCTAAAATATTCATAAACTCATCATATGATCTGTTCACATCATCAACATACACGTCTTTCCAGCTTTGTTTATGTAAATCATCTTTTAATTTGTCCATTGCTTTTTTTGACGTGTTTATTGTTTTTTCCTTAATTGTAATTTCTTTTGTAATGCTTTGATCATTTTTATAAATCATGAAAACTGGTAAGTGATCACTCAAATCATTCGTTAAAATACCTCCCATCACATCCCCATTTGTTACATTTGTGAAAATATTATCGATTATTGTAGCACTATGAGTTGTAATTCTTGTTGGTTTTGATATTAACGGATAAAGATTTAAACTATACAATGAATTTGTAAATGTGCTGATGTTATTTGAATCTGTTTTATTTCCCAGGTCAATATTAAAGTCTCCACAGAAAAAAATGCTTTTATTAAAACTCTTGTCCAATAGTTGTACGATTTTATCAGTGAATATTTCTATATTTGATCCTGGAGATCGATATACACAACTTATTAATATGTTTTTATCATTCTTGTTTATTATTTCTATTGTTATTATTTCCATGATATTATCAACAACTATTGACATTTCATTAATTAACTTACATTTTATTTCATTTTTAACAAATAGAGCCACTCCACCACCTCTTTTGTTGCTTCTGTTCACATGATATAATTCATACCTTCCATGTGAACATTAGTTGTGTTTTCATCGTTGAGCCACGTCTCTGACAGTGCTATTATTGTAAAGGTTCTGTTTAGCTGTTTTAAATAATCTGTTATTTTGGATATATTTGCATTTAAACTTCTACTGTTAAAGTGAATAATAGAGAGACCTCCATTAGTTATATTGATGTCATTAAACTGTTCTTCATTATAATATTCACAGTCTTGTATTTCAGGGAAAAAATTTGTATCAATCGCATCTTCAACATTGTATATTTTAAACTCTAAGTCTTCGTATGTTGCCATGTTTTAATGTATTTGTTTGTTTTATATTTTGATTATTTATTGCTTGTGAAGTTGTGTCAATGATTTATCATCTATCATTTCCTGAGCTTATTTTAGTCTTTCCAGATCTTTCAGGTCTTTTATTATTTTAGCCTGAGATCCTTCCTGTATTTTGATCCAGATGTTTCCATTTCTTGTCCAAGTTGATGCTATTTTTTTCTGTTTTTTCAACCACCTTGCTTCACGTGCAATGTTTCCATTTTTTTTAGTTAGATGTTCATTTATGTAAACATTTGTTCCCTTCAGTTTTTTTGCTTGCATTATTACATGGTTTCTTGATTTCCTGCTAATGAACTTGATGACTATGGATGGTTTGGCTTTATCTGATTTGTTGGGCAGGGTGTGACAGATTGAAATATCCTCATGTTCGATGTCAATGTCTTTGCTTTGTAAAAAATTCACTACTTGCTCCTCCAGAGTCTGTAGTTCTTCCTGTGGTGCATCTTCTGCTGTGTTAGTACCAGCAACAACTCTTGCATAAGTTCGGTTCCTAACTTCCAGTCCAGTGATCACCAAGTTGTCTATTTTTGTGTATTGTTCCATGTCGTCAACTTTCTGTTCCAGTTCAGCTATTTTTTTGTCTTTACTAGTCATCAGTTCTTTCAATTGTCTCACTTCTTCAGACAGTCCTGTTAGTAAATCACATTTAGCTGATAATTTAGTCATATTTGCACTCAATTTAGTCACTTCAGCACTCAAAAAGTTCAAAGATTTTTTAACTTCCTCCATATCTTCTGAATTACTTTCCGACACTTGTCTCTTATCTCTGTGTTTGCTCGGCATTACTCACGATACTTCTGGATTATTGGTCTCAACTCTCAGAAGCACAGGATCCAGCCACGAGGTTCACAGGCTAGTGTTGTTAGCTTATGTTGTTAGCTTGTTGTTAGCCGAGGCCTAGCCAAATCTAGTCGAGGACTAGCGACAACAACCTCCAGGTCCCACGATTCACTCGGTCCAGAAGTTCGCAGCCCCAACGGTGACAGACCAGGTCCCGGTTGCAACAGCTCCCAAATCCCACAGCTGTAGTTTAGCTTCCTTGGTTTCCGCGGCTCGCAGGTCCAATCGGCAACGGACCGGGTCTCCGACGTAAACAGCTCGGTTCAGCGGCACGCAGGTCCAACAGCGGCGGACCGGGTCTCCGACGTAAAGAGCTCGGTTCAGCGGCTCGCAGGTCCAACAGCGGCGGACTGGGTCCCCGACGTAAACAGCTCGGTTCAGCGGCTCGCAGGTCCAGTCGGGCAGTGGCGGACCGGGTCCCCGACGTAAACAGCTCGGTTCAGCGGCTCGCAGGTCCAATCGGCAACGGACCGGGTCTCCGACGTAAACAGCTCGGTTCAGCGGCACGCAGGTCCAACAGCGGCGGACCGGGTCTCCGACGTAAAGAGCTCGGTTCAGCGGCTCGCAGGTCCAACAGCGGCGGACTGGGTCCCCGACGTAAACAGCTCGGTTCAGCGGCTTGCAGGTCCAGTCGGGCAGTGGCGGACCGGGTCCCCGACGTAAACAGCTCGGTTCAGCGGCTCGCAGGTCCAATCGGCAACGGACCGGGTCTCCGACGTAAACAGCTCGGTTCAGCGGCACGCAGGTCCAACAGCGGCGGACCGGGTCTCCGACGTAAAGAGCTCGGTTCAGCGGCAATTTAAAGATGGAAATGAAGTTTAAAGGGAGTAAAAGATGGTGTGTGAGGGGAAGTGTTGACCAGAACCGACACTCTCCATTAGAACCCAGCTTTTCCTCGGTACGCTTTGGTAGGAAACTTGACTCATTACCTTTCTGAAGATAAATCAGCAGATATGGAGGTCCAGTTAACGCTACCTGTCCAGCGTCTCCATAGGATGGCTGTGACTCGTCCGAAGTAGTGACGAGATTCCGTCCGACACCAGCTCACCTCAGCAAGTGGACTTCACATGAGTGGAGTCCTTCAGAAGTTCCACTCAGAGGTGGAAGATGCTATAATCCAACTCAGAAGAGCCTTATCATGGCTGGACTTCTGTTCTCCCAAACGACTTCACAGAACTGCGAACATCTCAGAACTTCTCCGCGCCGCCGAACTGAACTCCGAGAACTAGGAAGTACCGGCATTTTAAAGAGCTCTATTTCCGGTATATTTGAGCGTCCCTGATTGGGTAATATCAACCAGACAGGGGTGTGTTTTGTGACGTAAGAGGTTACTAGAAGTCAGAAAACAGCAAGAATTGTTATGGAACAGATTAAACTGTTCTCAGAGACAGAGAGAGTTTTGTTTTGGCGAGTTTGGAAACAGGTGCCAACTTCTCTGTTGACGTCTGAGAGGATGTAAACAAGACAGTTGTTCCAACACATGTCTGCTTCGACTCCTGACCTTGGAAAACGCACACTTGCTCATTCAAAGACAGAAATCAGAAAATGCATAAAAATCTGTAACTGTCATGAATCACGTCCCTGTATTTTGATCTTTATCACTCTGTTCACTAGTTCTGGTTTCTCAGTCCTGTTCTGTTCTTTTCCTCCTCACTCCTTATCTTCTTCTACCTGGTTCTCATGTGTATGTGTGTGTGTATGTGGAGAACCAGTCTGTCCACTCTGCATGTTGGTGAAGGCTGACTGCACTAATTGGCTGCACTGCAGTCAGCTGGCCTGATTATCTCAGACTGGCTGCACCTGTTCTCTCCACCCTTTATAAGCAGCACCCTGTCAACTCTTCGGTGCCCGATAGTTGAACACTCTTAGTAGTTAGTAGATATCTCGCGTTCATGCCTGTAGTCCTTGCTCCCCTCTCTTGTCCCTGTTCAAGTCCTCGCTCCTTGTCTTGCCCACCACGCTACCTGTCCCTCTTTCTGGTTGTCCTCCCCTTCTTGTTTGGCCTGATCTCTTGGTTCCTTGACCCTCTGCCTGCCTCGACCACGTCTCTTTGGATTGCCCTTTTGGATTTGTTTCTGCATCTGCTCTTGGTACCGACCCACGCCTGCACGACCACCGATCTGCCTGCTCCTCTGGTACTGCCTGACATCTGCTTCACGTTACTGGACCTTGGAAAGCCTGACCACCCCTTTTGGATCACGGACTCTGGACACGCAGACAGCTGCGGCCGACTGTCGTCCTTCACCGGACTCAGCCCTTCCAGCAGCTGCAGATCTGAACATTTCCAACCTTCAGGACCCTTGAGATCATCTGAGACGGTTAGTGGTTTTTTCTTGTTGACAATTCACCACGTTCTGGTTATCAGCACGACCACTAACCGTTCTCTGCTTCATAGAACTGTTCCTGCTATCCAACCGACACCAGAACCCGAACCAGAACCCAGACCGGCACCAGGACCGGCTGTCACTTCCTCCCTTAAAACAATAAACACATTATTATTTATCGTCTTTCTGTTGTGTTGTGATCTTGGTCCAAACCCTCACGAGAGTTCCTTACAGAACTATCGGGCCATTATGGACCACTCACACACAGCAGAATGGCAGTCTGGTGTCGAGGGAGCTATTGGTAAATTAGAAACTAATATGGAGGAGATAGTTCGTTTACTCAAGTCATCCTCTTCTCCCGAACCAGTTCAAACCTGTCCGGTTCCTACCCGGGAACCTAGACTCTCGCCACCTGAGGCATTTTCTGGAGCACCCGACCAATGCCGTCCATTTATCACACAATGCGAGATCCACTTCCAACTTCAACCCTCCATGTTTACCTGCGACCGCTCCAAAGTCGCATATATGATCTCACTGTTAACAGGCAAGGCCAAAATATGGGGGACTTCAGAGTGGCAAAGAGACTCACAGTTTGTTTACTCTCTTCAAAGCTTCAAGAAGGAGTTATGCCGAGTTTTTGACCCAGTTCTTCCGGAACGAGAGGCTGCCAGACGTCTATTCGACATCAAGCAAGGTAACCGTCGCGTCACAGACTATATCATTGACTTTCATTCTGTATCGTCCGGCAGCCACTGGAATGACGAGGCATTAACCGATGCCTTTTATCGAGGCTTGGACGACGCCATTAAGGACGGTCTGGCAACCCAGAGACTTCCAGAGACCTTACAAGGTTTGGAGGACCTGGCTACAAGACTCGATCTCCGACTGGCAGAACGCTCCCGGGAGAGGAGGACTGCTACGTCATCTTCCGTCAGGCAGCGCGGTGAGTACGGCGCTCACAAGAAGACATGGGACTTACCTCCTGCTTCTTCACCTCGTCCGACAGTGGAGCCTCGGCAGCAGTTACCAGGTCCGGCTGAGGAGCCAATGCAGCTGGGCCGAAGTAAACTCACACCGGCGGAGCGGGATCATCGTCGAAGGAATCGACTGTGCTTCTATTGCGGCAACGCTGGACACGCCGTCTACTCATGTCCGGTAAAAGGCGGGGCTCAATAAACGAGAGGAGATGTTTATTGAGTCGCGCATCCACTTCCTCCATCTCCTCACCATTCGTCATCCCCGCCGAGATCTGCGTTCCGGGTAAGGTCTGTTCATCTGTCAAGGTTTTTGTTGACTCTGGAGCCGATACGGAGTTTTTGGACTATGGGTTCGCTGTTACTGCTGGAATTAAAATCCTGCAGTCATCTAAGAACCACTCCGTTGTCGCTCTTGATGGTCACCCTCTCAACTCCTCCTCCCAGGTCTCAGAGCCCGTCACGTTATGTTTAGGTGGTAATCATAAGGAACTCATCAGTTTTCTCATAATAAACTCTCCTGAGAACCCCGTAGTCTTGGGTGCTACCTGGCTATCTAAACATAACCCTCACTTAGATTGGAGGCGGAGGGAGATTTTGGGATGGTCAGAGGAATGTCTCTCTACCTGCCTTTATGAAGCTGTGGTTCCTTCAGACTCTGTCATTCAGTCGCCCAGTTATTATCCGGACTTGGCTAAGGTTCCCACTGACTATCATGACCTCAAGGAGGTATTTAATAAAGTTAAGGCCACATCGTTACCCCCGCACAGACCCTATGACTGTCCTATTGACTTAATGCCCGGTACCACACCACCCAGAGGGGGCCTTTATTCTTTATCCTCACCAGAACAAGAGGCCATGAAGTCTTATATTCAGGAGTCCCTGCAAGCGGGGATCATCAGACCTTCGGTCTCTCCCGCAGGGGCCGGTTTCTTTTTCGTTAAAAAAAAAGGATCAGACCCTCCGTCCCTGCATTGACTTTAGAGGTCTGAACAAAATCACTGTTAAAAACAAGTACCCGTTACCCTTGATGAACACTGCATTTGACCTTCTGCAGGGATCCAAGGTCTTCACTAAGCTCGACCTCCGTAATGCCTACCATCTGGTTCGCATCAGAGAGGGGGACGAGTGGAAGACTGCATTCAACACACCCACTGGACATTATGAATATTTGGTTATCCCATTCGGGCTCACCAACGCTCCTGCAGTTTTTCAATGTCTAGTAAATGATGTGCTTAGGGATATGGTTAACAAGTTTGTTTTTGTTTACCTTGATGACATTTTGATTTTTTCCAAAGACATTAACGCTCATAAGAAACATGTTAGATCTGTTTTAACCCGACTTCTGCAAAATGGTCTATATGTAAAAGCCGAGAAATGTGAGTTTCACACCACCTCCAC
>NW_023618688.1:31603-33663 GCF_014905685.2 Nematolebias whitei
AATTTTTATAGACGCTTTATAAAAGGTTACAGCCAACTCGCTAAGCCCCTTCACGAACTTACCTCATCTAAGTCACGTTTTGTTTGGTCCACCGCAGCAGCCAAAGCCTTTTGTGATCTCAAAAAACTGTTTTCTTCAGCTCCCATCCTCCGGGCCCCCAACTCCGACGAGCCCTTTGTCGTCGAAGTTGATGCCTCCAGTACTGGGGTGGGGGCCATTCTCAGTCAGCGCAGCCTGGAGGGACGCCTGCATCCTTGTGCTTTCTTTTCCAAGGGTCTCTCCGAGGCGGAAAGAAACTATGACATTGGGGATCGGGAGCTGCTGGCCGTCAAACTCGCCCTTGAGGAGTGGAGACACTGGTTGGAGGGCTCTAGGTTCCCCTTTTTGGTTTGGACTGACCATAAGAACCTGGAGTACCTCAAATCCGCTCGTCGCCTCAACCCCCGTCAGGCCAGGTGGGCACTATTCTTTTCACGTTTTAATTTCACTTTGTCTTTTCGACCCGGTGAGAAAAACACCAAGCCTGATGCCTTGTCTCGCATCATGGAGAAGGATGACGTCCCCTCCTCTCAGGAGGATCAGTTTATCCTCCCTGAAACTGCCCGCCTGGCCGTTACCCAGCTTGAGTTGGATCTGAAGGCTTCCAACCAGACCGATCCTCCTCCACCTAGATGCCCATCCAACCGTTTATTTGTCCCTTCCAACATGGTTAAACAGGTTTTGGATTTCACCCACAGTTCTCGTCTGTTCTGTCATCCTGGTTTAAGTAAAACGTTGTCCCTGGTTAGGTCCCAGTTTTGGTGGGAGACCTTATTTCAGGATGTCCAATCCTATGTGCGATCTTGCCCCTCCTGTTCCCAATCCAAACCTTCCAAGCGCCCTCCTTCAGGGCTTTTACGCCCTCTTCCCTGTCCATCTCGTCCCTGGTCGCACATAGGAATGGATTTCATTACCGGTCTCCCACCATCCAATTCTCACTCAGTCATCCTCACTATAGTGGACCGTTTTTCTAAAATGGTCCATTTGATTCCTCTCCCCAAACTACCATCATCCAAGGAACTCGCTCTGATCATGGCCAGGGAGGTTTTTAGACTCCACGGCCTGCCCACTAACATTGTTTCCGACAGGGGTCCTCAGTTTGTCTCTCTCTTTTGGAGGGAGTTTTGCTCCCTCCTGGGTATTGACATTAGCCTCTCCTCTGGGTTTCACCCTGAGACCGATGGCCAGACGGAGAGGGCTAATCAGGAGGTCGAGGGCAAGCTGAGGATTCTGTGTCAACAGGACCCCGAGAAGTGGAGCTCCTCCCTGCCTTGGGTGGAACATGCCCTTAACTCCACTCCTTCCTCGGCCACCGGTTTGTCCCCTTTTTATGTTGTCTTTGGTTATCAACCCCCTGTCGTCTCTCTCCAGGAGAGGGAGGCTTCTGTCCCCTCCGCTCATCTGGCCGCCCTACGCTGCCAGAGGGTTTGGAGGAAGGCCAGACGCGCCTTGTTGAAGAGTAGGGCGGCCTATCGTAAGCAGGCCGACCGCCATAGGACTCCCCAACCCGTTTACTCCATAGGCCAAAAGGTGTGGTTGTCCACCAAGAATCTCCCGCTTAAGCTCCAGTCCCGTAAACTGGCCCCTCGCTTCATTGGTCCCTTTCCCATTTCCAAAATCATCAACCCTGTGTCTGTTCGCTTGACGCTTCCCAGGTCCCTCCGTGTCCATCCCACCTTCCACGTTTCCTGCATCAAACCGGTGGTCGCCTCCTCTTTTCATGCCCCTGCTCACGCCCCTCCACCCGCCCGCTTCATTGAGGGTGGCCCTGTCTATACTGTTCGCCGTCTCCTTCGCTCTAGGCGGAGGGGACGGGGGGTTCAATACCTTGTCGACTGGGAGGGGTACGGTCCTGAGGAACGTTCCTGGGTCCCCTCCCGTCACATCCTCGACAGGACCCTCATCGCCGATTTCCACGCTCTCCATCCAGGTCAGCCAGGTGGAACGCCAGGAGGCGTTCCTTGAGGGGGGGATCTGTCATGAATCACGTCCCTGTATTTTGATCTTTATCACTCTGTTCA
>NW_023618688.1:33763-37181 GCF_014905685.2 Nematolebias whitei
GGGAAACACAGACACAAACAGAAACAGCAAAAGGTACCATCCTTACATCTTTATCTTTGTATTGTGATATATGTTCATAGTTAAGAGATCCGGATAGCAAAATCGCCACTCCCCTCCGCCTCCCAGAACTGTGGGAAGAATAAAACACATGTTTAAAACCCATCCTGTTCAATTTAACATGTTTGTTATCAGATAGATGTGTTTCCTGCAATAAAACAATTTGGGCTTTGTCTCTTTTAAATTTAGATAAGACTTTCCAACTTTTTACTAGATTATGTAAACCATTAATATTGTTTGACACCAATTTTATCAACCTGCTACTCATCTAAATTATATTTCCTAATTATAACACATAGATTAATGGGCTCCCCGCTCACTCTTGAAAACACTGAACATAGAACATATAAAAAAGTCAACATTAAGAACAAACAAGACTCAAACTGAACTCCAAGGTGACATGATTTAATCAGACGGCAGACAGCCCAGATGGCAGAATCGAAGCACAGACTGATAACCGGGTTGCAAAAATAAACCTCTTTATTGTCTTTCCAGGGAAAAAGGGAGTGGAGCTAGGTTCTGCCTTGATGCAGGAGCAGGGGAGGCGCGCCGTGTGGTTCTGGATTCCGGAGGACGTCTTGAAGGGAAGAAGGTGAGTACCTTTGCTGGTTTGTTGATGCTTCACTGAAGGAACAGAGAGTGCAGGAGCGGGTTTGAGGTATATGAATGGTTGAAGGGACATTCCATAGGAGGATCCTGCCTTGGTGTTGAAGCCTTGGAGGGCCCGAGACGAATCTTGACGTGGAAGTCAAAAAACTGAAAAAAACAACGAAGCGTGGAAGCTTGTTAGACCAACATTGTCAGGAGACAATAACAGGCTGACCATTACTTTACCATGTAAAGTGTAATGTCCCAGCACTGGAGAAGAGCCTGGCTGCAGCTTTTATGGAAGGAGCAGAACCCATTCTCCAGAGCAGGCGGCAGGTGAAGATGATGATCAATTAGCTCAGTGCAGCAACTGTGGAAGATAGTTAGTGGCAGGAAGGAAACCAGAACTCCCACACAAGGTGGGGGTCTCAGAGGTGGACCCTGCTTCACCTCCAAAGGCAGCTTCCTCATCGGTTGATGAAGGGGGCACTTAGTGACTATGGCCTCAGTGTAAAGAACCCCGCGAGAAACCTAACTTATTTACTAATTGTACATCATAAACCAAATGCAAGTCTTAATTATTATAACAGAGTGGATAAACCTCAATTTTCCGTGTGTGTGGGAGAAGTCCTCTTGAAGGCTCTGAGTTTTTCTTTGTAGCCGGCTGCGGGGTCCTGCCTCTTGTTTGCTGCACCGCTCCCCGGTCCTCCGCGTACCCTGCTCCAGGACAGCTGCTTCAGCTGTTCCAGGACTGTTTCTGGTGCCTTAACGACCCGCACAGCGTAGCTTCTGCTGGACATGTCTTCAGTAGCTTCCACCACCGTGTTGTAAATCTTCGTTTCATCGGCATATTTCACCCTCAGCCGAGCTGGAAAGAGGGTCTGAAAAGGGATCTGCTGTTTCTTCAGAATCTTGCACACTTCTGCATATTCTTTTCATTTTTTCAAAATCAGAGGGGGATAGTCATGATCCAAACTCACTTGCTTGCCGTTCCAGGTGAATCCTCTTTTCTGCCATGCCTTGCGGAGGAGGAGTTCTTTGGTTTTAAAACTGAGGAATTTCACAATAATAGAACGTGGTGGAGCGTCGCTTGGGGGTGGAGGGCCTAGATAGCGATGCGCCCGTTCAATGTGCATGTCGAGTTCTTCTTGGGACAGCGCCAAGCCCTCATGGAGCAATTTCTCCACAAAGTCACCCATTGTTGCCGAGTCCCGTTCTGCCGCCTAATACGTCACTCTTTCAGGGATGAAGATGTGCACATCCTGGATAGAGAGGAACGATGGTTTGAGAGAGGAGTAAAGGAGGCCATCTTTGTGAAAAGAAACCGTCCATCGTTAAACAGGGGTGGAGGCCTACGTGTTCAATTGTCCCCCTCTTACAATGCTGTGATTGCTAGTATCACTCAGCCCTCTGTGAATAGTAAACAGCCATCAGTGTGCTAATGATCCATTGTTAGGCTAATGGTCCTTCTTGAGCATGTGATCAGCTGGTTTTGGTTGTGTTGTAAAATAAAATCTGTTTCTGCTTGTACAATTTCTAAAGCTTAAAGTGTGACTAGTATACTTCCTGTTTCTTATTTGTGACAGCACCCACCCAACCGGACTTTGCACAATACACGTTGAGCAAGTGAATATTCTAGAAGCTAGAGTGAGTCACTGCCCTATACACGTTGAGCAAGTGAACATTCTAGAAGCCTGGACCAAGCACCGCCCTAATTTAGACTATAGGTGAGCAGCACTTCCTCTTTCAGCAGACAACGCAGAGCAAGGGCTGACGTCAGATCACTCTTACAGGTTGTATCGTTTGTCTCCATTGAATGCACATTCAATGTTTTATTTTGTACTTTAACTAATATTTAATCAAATACAAAAGTAATCTGTGACTGTTAATCATTTAATTTATTAAATTTGATTATTGAATTTAAAGAGAGTGCGTCTGTCATGTTTCAGTGTCTGTACTTCCTTGATCCACAGTAAAACCAAACAACGAACTTTGGGGCGGATAGAGTGAGTCGATTTACGCCAACAATTTGGAGGTCCCACCGAGATTGGTTTGATACGGACAGGAAGGGACAGCAGAGTCCAGAACACTGACCTGTGGCCACAACTCTTCAAACAAAGGTAAGCAGATACCTGTTTAAACAAAATCTGTGATTGGGCTTTTTATAGGCAAATTTCTCAGTGTGTTGGACTCCCATTAAATAGAGGATTATTATGTTGTAGGTTCGGATCCGCGATAGTGAATAAGTAATAAAACCAGTCCCAGATAAATCACGTAGTAGTCGAGCCCACCAGAGATCGACGGGTCTCTGGACCAGAGGGGGTGGGGTTGTAGGATAAATCATTTATTCGCCGTCATCCCTGTAACTCTGAGACTAAGTTGAACTGTAAACTTGTTAGGTTGGTGTCTAACTGAAAACAGTGTTAATTTAAACTTACTTAAAAATTGGAAGTTCATTAAGTAAGTGCGGGACTGGGTGGGATAAAAACGTAAAAGCGCTAATACGTGAAGGCAGACGATCGATAAACCAACGATAAATAATTATAATAATAATAATGATAATATAAAAATAATAATTAGTTCTTTAATATAATAAAATACAGTCACAGACTACTTATAAAATACCTTTCCTGCACAAAAAAGGGGTCAACACACATTTCATCTAAAAAAAAAAAAAAAACTACAATCAAGTTGTATTGTGGGAAGCAGCCACTGTTGAATTTTTCTGGCGTCAGAGTTTCGCGTGAATGAGGTGAAGTGGTCAGTCTTGTGT
>NW_023618689.1:0-13526 GCF_014905685.2 Nematolebias whitei
CTTCCGGTTCATTTGAGAGCTTTCTGATTCGTGGATGGACCAGAACAAATTTTCTTCTTCCTCCATTCCGGTTTCATTTCTGTAAACAAAATAAGCTTGGAAGATTCTTTTGTAATAAATCTTTGGATGTTCATTCTTTCCCTGCTTGACCTTGTCAGCAGCTGGGAAACCAGCAGGTCCCGTGCAGGGGTCGTACTCTCTGATCAAAGCTTCACACAGAAGGTTGTAATCATTTCTCGTTGTATCAGGTAGACGCTCGATGAAGGTGAACACCTCTCTGTCCGAAGTGAGCCGTATCAGACTGATCTTATCCTCAACCGTAGCATTAGGATAATCCTTCAATCTGAATTGGAGATCTTTCAGGTACGCTTTTGTTCCAGTTGAACCCATCGGTCCAGGTACAAAGCATTGTACATATTTTGAGAGTTTTAGCAGAACATCCATTGAAAGAGGAAGTTTCCATGCACTCTGTTACATGTTTTGTGGAGGAGACCTGTTCAGGTCTGTTCCTGCCACTTTAGGTGAGGGTGGTTGGATGAGTCTAAAAGCACCAGGTCTGTAAAAGATTTTTGGAGGTTTTGGTGGATTATCCCGACACAGTTCAAGGTCTGCTCTGGATTCCAGACCACCTCGCCCCTCGTCATAACTTTTATTTGTTGCTGCTCTTAGCTTCTCCTCACATGCTTTTAAGCGTTCCTGTGATGTATGATAATCACTTTTTAAACGCATACATAGCTCCAGTAATGTGTGTTTATCCATTCTGAGTTCTTCCAGATCTTTGTTAAGCACATCTATTTTGCTATTCAGCGAATCAATTTCTGCATTTGCATTTTGCTGTGATTGAAACATCTGTTCAGAATGTTTTTTTGTGAGGACTTCGTGTTCACTTTTAAATTGAAGGAAGTGTTCTTCAATTTTCTGAACCACCTCTTTTTCACTGTCTAACCTTATTGCAAGGTAATCAGCTTTCTCAACAACCGTATAGAATGATTCTTTCAGCAAAATTGCAATTTTAGCCAGCTTTTCATAGTTTGACATTGAAATTTTTGTAGAGGTCACACTCTCTGCAACCTCCTTCAGATTGTCCACTAACTCTTTTGGGTTCATGCTGTCCGCCTGTTTGATCTGTGAATGTAAGGGTGCTGTCAGCAGCTTCAACGCATATTCTAAACAGCCCGTCATCCCATAAGGATCAAAGTCTTTTTCTAACACACCTGTCATGTTCATTCACTGTGTAGCACTTTATCTGTTTAAAACAGTTGCAAGCTTCAGATATTTTACAGGTAAATATTTGTATTCAGATGTCTTTGAGTTTTCACACTATTTTAAGCTCTGGGTTTACACAGAAGTACTGTTATAAGTCACTTATTCAACTGTGGGCACCTGTCCAGGTTTTACCCCAATTCATGAATATTTAAGTAAATGCTTCTTTGCAGAGTTACTTTTATGTGCTTATTTCTTAACAGATACTAGTTACCAAGCTCTTTTTAGTGTATTTTACTCTAAAGCACTGAATTTTTATAAACCTGCAATTTTTCTAAAAAGTCTCACAGCAAATCAGTTTAAAGACACTTTTTAAACCGTTCTGTTCCAGAAATTTGCTATTTTAACAGTTACTCATAGAACCAAGTGGTGAAAAGAAAAAGAAAAGTTGATGATGTGTCAGGATTAATCAGTCTTTCTTCAGAAAAACTGTTATTACTCCTGTCCTCCTGCAAATCTTCTATTTAAAATTAAATAGGAAGATGTATTTTTAGGTGGCACCTTAAACAGAAAAGTTTATTTTTCCTGATAAGTTTACTCTTATCTAGTGATTTTGCAATTAAACGTGTATTATCTTTCAAGCAAATGAGTAACTGATCAACTCTGTGATTATCTGTTACTGTGTCTACCAAAAGTTCTCATTTTTTCATTTTGCACCTGCTTGAGGATTTATCAGTGAATGAAAAATATCCTAGTAAACGCCTCTCTGGGCGTAAATACTTTACTGACTTTTAATGGTAAGATAACATAACAGTATAAATCAACTCGAGGAACGTTTATTAGCTCAAAAATGCCTTACAGAAAGCAAAATACGTTTAATTTCACTCAAAAACCTAAAACTGAAGTGAAACTGTGATCTCAAGTTTCTCCAGGAGGTGGCAGTGTTTAGCTTTTTACCAGCAGGAGTCTATGACGACTTCCTGTGACGTTCGGTTGACATCCTGTTTTTAGCCGCTTAGCTTAAAGTTAGCTTCGGCTAAACTCGGTTAAAATCAACATTTCTGAACGAATTTAAGCGTAAACGTGGCGTTTCTTTAACAAGCATGACTTTTTTGCATGAAACATGAGTTTTCTGGGACATATGGCAGCTTTATTTAGTGATTTTAAGCCCAGCAAAGCTCTCGGTTGCAACCGAGCTCATTTCCGACATGGAGGAAGTGACGTGACACGTCACTCATCCGGTCGTTAGCTGTTAGCTTAAAATTAGCATCGCTAGCGTTGTTCAAAAACATCATTTAATGATGGATTTTAAACTCAAACGCGGCGAAATTTCAACAATTAGACTTCGAAGAACTTAGCAGCTGATCAGAATACAGCTTTTAAAGCATTTTTGAACTTTAAAAAGCAGATTTTATTCCCTATGAAAACAAGTTTTCATTTCCGGGTCACTGACTGACACGTCCCTCATCCAATGAGAGCGTTCCATGGCAGCTAATTCAACTGAATCCAACCAATCACGAACCGTTTTCCCAGCTAGCATGTTAGATTTATCTGAACAAGTCCGTCAACTTTTTTCGTCTTTTAAACTGTCAAAATGCACTTTTTTTCTGTTACAAGTGTAATCAATAAGCTCCCAGCTGCACGGAGTCGGCGCTTCGGTCTCAAAAACGTCTTTCTAGCTATTTAAACAACTCGTTCGATTTTTCTCAGAACCGAGCCGGAACCAGAACCGCGTCTGGACCGTCTTTAAACAGAATAAAGCGTTTCCACAGCTCAAAGCCAGCTTATGTTACACACAACAGACGTACAATTTCAGCTTTTAAAAGACTTTTTGGCTCACAAGTTCAGCTTCAAAACATCGCCAGCGTAAACATGTAGCGTTTCAGCCAAGCGCGCAGCTCCAGCACGCTGCGTTCCAGCACAGCAAACACTCTGTTATTTTTCATGCCAACATGTAAAATCAATCTTTACACGAACACAGTCATTTATGAACCGTCACGGGCCACCAGATGTAGTATGACATATACTGAGATATATTCATACATTAAACGGGTTCTTCATTTTTCTGGACTGTGTAACATGCGTGCATTGAATTTAACAGAAATGTAACGAGAGACGTTATTTATCTTTGACCCATCAAAATGAATGCGGTCATTTATTTACAGAATCAAAGATTAACATGAAACATTTACATTAATTTGGCAAAATATGAAAACAACAACATAATCAGCTTTACAGGAAGTGAGAACAATACGGCGATTGTTTTCACTTTTCAGCAGAACAGCAGACATCAATTCACACGGCGGTGATTGATTTTCTAGCAGAAGGAGAGTTTAAGATGGAAAGATGAAGTTTATCTGAGAGAGATGTGTGAGGGAATTTGTTTGTTTTAACCAGAACAGCACGCTCCATTGAAATCAGCTTGGCCAACGGTACGCTTGGTCGAAATAGAACTTTTACCTTGCAGACGATAGCTTCAGCGTCGGTGTAGAGCTCTTCTTTTGACTCTTTTCAGCGTCTCCGTGAGAACAGCTAAAACCTTAGGAGTCGTGTGAGGTTATCCAAACAGAAGTTATAATTCCCAAAATCGTCTCTGGTTCAGCTTGTTTGGTTTAGCAGCATCCATGAATGCCTGCGGTTGCATTCACGGACTCCCAAACTCCCTGCACTCTGGATTCCACAACTCTTGAACTCTACTGGAACTCTTTGTGAACTCTACCAGAACTCTGAAACTCTGAAACTCTACTGTTGAACTGGGAAGTTGCCTCATTTAAACGGGCTATACTTCCGGTTCATTTGAGAGCTTTCTGATTCGTGGATGGACCAGAACAGAGGTGTGGTTTGTGATGTAAGGTGTTATGGAAAGTCAAGGATTGTTTAAGAACAGACAGAAAGATATCATGGAAAAACCAGACTTCGTGGTGCCACCTCTCCTGTATCTTGCTGTAAAAGTTAAACATGACATTTCTTTTCAGTAAACTTTTTAGTTGACCGAAGCTCGAACTTTAACACACTTACAAATTTGCTCATTGAAGACAGAAAAATCAAGAAATGCATATTACCCTGATTTCTTCTTTGAATGAGGAATAAAAATCATTACTACTGTTTAAGTAAATAAAAATGAGTAGTTCACTTCAACATGTAAACATTGTTTGAACTAACACAATTTGATTATCAAAACATTTGTAAAATAGTAATGATCATAGAGAATTGTCTTTTCCACTTGATTAATTCAAGAAAGAAAGTCTCAGGATCGATCAACCTGTATTTCTAGATGCAGATCAATGAAATGACAGTTCCTGACCATATGATCCTAAGGTCATTGATTTTACATCAGGTCAAGTTCACTACACTTGTAGGATGTCAGGATTGTTCCAGATGGGTGTATGTCTACAGGGGAGTAGTGAAGATTGTCATTTTCAAATACTCCCACCATGCTGTCAGAGAAGAGCTAATACTGATGCTTTTAAAGCAAACATGTCTTTTTATATTTGTGCTAATAAACGGTAGATCTGAAATCTTAATATTATTGCATAAAGTTTGTTCTATGTCTATCCAAGTTTCATCTAATGTATTCGGATTTAACCACTTTGAGATATATTGTAACCTACTGGCTAAATAGTAGTGATAGAAGTTTGGAAGTTCTAATCCTCCGGTATCTTTAGATTTCTGTAATGCTTTTAAGCTAATACGGGGAGTTTTGTTTTTCCAAAGGAATTTAGATATCAAAGAGTCCAGTGACTTAAACCATTCAGTTGAAGGTTTATTTGGAATCATTGAGAATAAATAGTTTATTCTCAGCAGGACCATCATTTTTACTGAGGCAACTCTTCCCATAAGTGATATGGGCAGAGATTTCCATCTAGTAAGATCATCTTCAATGTTCTTTAAAATTGGGATATGATTCAATTTTATTAAGTCTTCCAATCTAGGAGAAATATTAATGCCCAAGTATGTAATGTTACCATAATGTTGTAGTCGTTCATTGAGAGAAGTATTAAACACGCAGTTTATCAGAGTCAGAGTCAGAGTCAGAGTTTCTTTATTGTCATTCGCACTTCATGTGGTACATGTGGTGGAGCGAAATTATGTACACGGGGTCCCAGTTACATCCAACAATAAAATGTCTAAGAAAAACAGTAATAACATCTAAGATATGAACTAAGAAAAACATCAACTAAATATACACTAAGCACTCATAACATAAAACATTGAACATCAGCACAAACATGAACATGAGTCTGTGAGCAGATGTGCATGCATGAACACATCAACATTGAAACAGATCAGCAGCAACATGAAACAGATCAGCAGCAACATGATATGGTTTTTCACAGTGATTATTCTAGTTAGAGATTCATGAGTCGAACAGCCTCAGGGTAGAAGCTGTTCCTCAGTCTAGTGGTTCTACACTTAATGCTCCTCAACCTCCTTCCTGAGGGGAGTGGGGCAAAAAGTGTGTGTGCTGGGTGGGTGGGGTCCTTCATGATGCAGGTGGCCCTCTTCCTGCATCTGGAGGTGTAGATGTCTGTGATGGTGGGGAGGCTGATTCCAACAGATTTCTGTGCAGCCTTCACCACTCTCTGCAAAGCTTTTCTTTCTGCAGCTGTGCAGCCTCCATGCCACACATTGATGCTCGAGCACAGGATGCTCTCCACTGCACACCTGTAGAAGGAGGTGAGGACTGAGCTTCCTTATGCTTTCTTATTGGAAGAGCTGTAGATTTTGACCAATTTATAGAATAATCAGAAACTTTTGAGAACGAGTTTATTAATTCGATAACATTAGATATTGAATTTTCTGTGTTCTGAAGAAAAAGTAAAACATCGTCAGCATAAAGACTAATTTTATGTTCTATATTTCTACACAGTATACCTTTAATATCAGCAGTTTGTCTTATTGCTGCTGCTAAAGGTTCAATAAAAATAGCAAATAGTGCTGGTGAAAGTGGACATCCCTGCCTGGTCCCCCTCTGTAAACAGAAGCTTGAAGATATTTGATTATTTGTCCTGACACATGCTCTTGGTGAGTTATATAATATTTTTAACCAATTAATGAAACGGTCCCCAAAACCAAATTTACTCAATGTAGCAAATAAAAATTTCCAGTTTACCCTATCAAATGCTTTTTCTGCGTCCAAAGACAAAATAGCTGTTTCAATATTTTTACTATATGAATACTCTATTAAATTATATAATCTGCGTGTGTTTGTGGTTGAGTGTCTTCCTTTTATGAATCCAGTTTGGTCAGGATGAATAATGAGAGGAATTTTTTTCTCTAATCTTTTAGAGAGGACTTTACTAATTATTTTAACATCCACATTAATAAGAGAGATGGGGCGATAACTGGTAGGTAGTACTGGGTCTTTGCCTGGTTTTAATAGTAGACTAATGTTGGCTGAATTCATATGTGTTGGAAATCTGCCATTTTCTTCTGACTCATGTAGCATTCTGTGAAATATTGGTTCCAGGATGTTCCAGAACTCTTTATAAAATTCTGCTGGATATCCATCTGGGCCTGGAGATTTCTTATTAGGCATGTTTTTAATGGCTTCACGGAGCTCATCTGATGTTAATGGTGAGTCTAGTTCTAAAGATTGGCTACTGTCTAGTTTTGGAAGTATTACTCTCTCCAAGAATTGATTAATATCTTCATCTGTCGGATTTATTTGTGGAGTGTATAGAGTTTTATAGAAATCTCTAAAAACACTATTTACTTTTTCCTCGTCATAAGTTATGTTACCATTTGTGTCTTTAATACCATATATAGACGTTTTTTCTTTATTTAATTTGAGTTGATTAGCTAAAAAGCTACCTGATTTATTACTGTGTTCAAAATGTTCTAAGCGAAGTCTTTGTACCAAGAATTTGTTTTTTTTGTCAATACATTCATTTAGTTCTAATTTTATCTTGCGTAGTTTTTTCTGTGTTTCCTCTCCTTGTAAACTTTCTAATAATTTGATAGATTTCTCTAAATCCTCAATACGTTTATTTTCTTTTTTCTTTTTGTTTGTTGCGTAGGATATTATTTTCCCTCTCATAACTGTTTTCCCAGCCTCCCAGAGTGTACACGCTGATGTACCTGGCAAGTCATTAAACTCTAAATACGATGTCCATTCATTTTTAAAGTATTGTATAAATTCTTCGTCTATAAGCAGTGAGGTATTTAATCTCCAGTTTATACTTTTTGGGATTTCTTTCTTATTATCTAAATTTAAAGTAACTGGTGCATGATCGCTGACAGCAATAGGGTGTATCTTAGTGTCTGAAATGTTGGTCAGCAATGAGTTGCTAATTATAAAAGATCAGACTTCTTAAGTAAAGGTTTAATTACAGCAACCTTAAAGCTCTGTGGTACATAACTATCCATTAAAGACAAATTAAGTAGATCCAACATGTGGACATTAATTAGGGGAAATACCTCTTTAAACAGTCTGGTTGGGATGGGATCTAGCAGACAGGTGGATGGTTTGGATGAGGTTATTATTTTTGACAATTCAGAGAGCTCAACAGGACAAAAACTGTCCAAACATAAATCAGGCTCTAGTGAAATTTTTAAAGTTGTGTCATTTGACAGGGGACTAGAGATAGTAGAAGGAAGGATGGTTTGAATTTTCTCTCTAATTGAAATAATTTTATTTATAAAGAATCTCATGAAGTCATCACTACTTATAGTTGTAGGGATACATGGTTCAACAGAAATGGGACTTTTAATTAGTCTAGCAATAGTACTAAACAGAAACCTAGGGTTATTTTTATTCTCATCTATTAAAGATGAGTAATATAAAGTTCTAGCTTTACGGAGAGCTTTTTTATATGTTAGCAGACTATCTTTCCAAGTTAAATAAAATTCTTCAACATTTGTAGAGCGCCATTTTCTCTCCTGGTTTCTAGATGCTGCTTTAAAGTACGTAACTCAGAATTGAACCAAGGAGCCAGTTTCCTCTGATTGATTACTTTCTTTTTCACTGGAGCAACTTTATCAAGTGAAGTTTGCATTGAAGTTGTAAGATGATCAACTAGATGATCTAAGTCTCTGTTCTCTGATGCATTACTCTGCAAGACAGAGGAAACATTGATGGAAGAGACTGTTTCAATTTGGTTACAGCATTTTCTGATAAGCACCTGCTGAGATGAAATTTACTCTCAGTGACTGTGTAGTCAT
Organism: Nematolebias whitei; assembly: GCF_014905685.2. NCBI lineage: Eukaryota > Metazoa > Chordata > Actinopteri > Cyprinodontiformes > Rivulidae > Nematolebias > Nematolebias whitei. The sequence continues at coordinate 8,368 of NW_023618689.1, forward strand.
TTAATGTAAACTCAAAGGTTATTAAAAAATGGTTGGACAGAACAGGATTTTGAGGAACTATTACCAAGTCCTTAATCTCTACACCATAGGTCAGAACTAAATCAAGAGTGTGATGATGAGAATGAGTAGATGTGCAGACGTTTTGGGTAAAACCAAATGAGTCTATTAAATTATTAAAGGCTGTGCTTAAACTATCACTCTCAACATCTACATGAATATTGAAATCACCAATTATGATGATTTTATCAGTATTTAATAATAATTCAGTTAATAATTCTGAGAATTCAGACAAAAACTGAGAGTAAGCGCCTGGTGGACGATATATAACAACTAGTAAAAGTGGCTTTTCTGATTTCCATTTTGGATGAGAAAGACTTAGGGACAGTGATTCAAAAGAATCATAACTAATAACTGGTTTGGCATTAATCAATAATCCTGACTGAAAAATAGAAGCTACTCCTCCACCTTGGCCACTTGTTCTAGGAACATGAACATTTAAATAATTAACAGGAGTGGATTCATTTATACTAACAAAATCCTCCTGTTGTAGCCAAGTTTCTGTCAGACAGAATAAATCAATATGATGATCAGTTATCAGTTCATTAACTAACAGGGATTTAGAGGAAAGAGATCTGATGTTCAATAATCCACATTTAATAATTTAATGACTTTGCTCTGGTAAAGTAACTGTGTTTATTTTAATCAGATTTTTATGGTTTATATTTTTAGAGCGGCAGCACGGTGGCACAACTGGTAGAGCTGCTGCCTCTCAGCGAGCAGGTCCCTGGTTCAAACCCCGGTCCAGGGGCCTTTCTGGGTGGAGTTTGCATGTTCTCTCCGTGCATGCGTGGGTTTTCTCCGGGTACTCCGGTTTCCTCCCACAGTCCAAAAACATGCATGTTAGACTGATTGGTAACTCTAAATTGTCCCTAGGTGTGAGTGAGAGAGTGAATGTTTGTTTGTCTCGTTTGTCTCTATGTGGCCCTGTGATGGACTGGAGACCCGTCCAGGGTGTACCCCGCCCCTCGCACAGTGATTGCTGGACATGGGCACCGGCGACCCCCGTGACCCAAAATGGAAAAAGCGGGTAAAGAAAATGGATGGATGGATATTTTTAGAGCTGATTTTTGGTTTATTTAATTTGAGCCGTGGGCGAGTTGACACTGTTTCAATGGGGGTGTGGGTGGGTAACAGAGGAGAAGCAGCAGAGAGGGGTGGAGGACTACAACTCTGCTTCCTGGACTGGACCCTGGGTTGTCAGTAATTTGGGGGATAAACAAAATCAGCCATATTTCAAGAAAGAAGAGCGGCTCTGTCCAAAGTGGGATGGATGCCATCTCTCCGCATCAGACCAGGTTTTCCCCAGAAAGAACTCCAGTTATCTTTGTAGCCCACGTCATTGTCAGAACACCACCTGGACACTCAGCGGTTAAAGGACGACATACGGCTAAACATGTCATCGCTGGTCAGGTTGGGGAGGGGGCCGGAGAAAACTACGGAGTCCGACATGGTTTTAGCAAAGTCACACACCGAAGCAACATTAATTTTAGTGACCTCCGATTGGCGTAACCGGGTGTCATTAACGCCGACGTGAATAACAATCTTACTGTATTTAGCCTTAGCCTTAGTCAGCAGTTTCAGATAAGATTCTATGTCGCCCGCTCTGGCCCCCGGAATGCATTTGACTATGGCCGCTGGAGTCCCTAAGGCCATGTTTCGGACTATGGAGCTTCCAATAACCAGGGCCTGCTTCTCAGCGGGTGTGTCACTGAGCGAGGAAAATCTATTAGAAACGTGAACGGGTCGGTGGTGAACTGAGGGCTTAGCCTTAGCATTACGCTTGCTCCGGACCGTCACCCAGCCGGCCTGGGGTCCCGGCTGCTTGGGGTCTGCTGGGGGACCGCTAACGGGAACTAGCCTCTGTGGTTCCGAGCTGTCTAAGGGGACCTGGCTAGCTACTGGTTTTTCTAGAGCATGGAGCCGAGCTTCCAGTTCAGACAGCCTCTCCTCCAAAGCTACCATAAGACTACATTTGTTACATGTATCATTACCACTAAAGGAGGCAGAGGAGTAACTAAACATCTGACACATGGAGCAAGAGAAAACAGAGGAAGCAGGGAGAGAAGCAGCAGCCATGCTAAGCTAATGCTAGCAGGAGCTAGCAGAGCCAAATACACCAATAAAAACCGAGAAGTGTTGAAAGATAAGAGGTGATTTAAGCACTGTCCAACAGTAGAGAAACAACTGTACTAAGTGTGTTTGTGAATTAGAATGAAAAACTGGGGAAAAAAAAGATAAATCCAGAAAACAGAGACGACTCGAGCAAACAATTCACTCGAGCTACCTACAAACAAAGAGGAAAAGACACAATACGTCTCACCACGAACGTGCAACGTCACACCACAAGGAGGCAGCAGCAGTCAGCTGTGATAAACAACAGATATCATATGAACCACAGTTATCATATAAAACATAGATATCATGTAAATTATAGATATCAAATAAACCACAGATATCATGTAAACCACAGATATCATGTAAACTACAGATATCATATAAACTACAGCTATCATATAAACTACAGATATCATATAAACCACATGTATCATATAAACCATAGATATCATGTAAACTACAGATATCATATAAACTACAGCTATCATATAAACTACAGATATCATATAAACCACATGTATCATATAAACCATAGATATCATATAAACCACAGATATCATATAAACTACAGATATCATATAAACCATATATATCATATAAACCATAGATATGATATAAACCATAGATATAATATAAATTATATATTTCATATAAACCATAGATATCATATAAACCACATGTATCATATAAACCATAGATATCATATAACCCATAGATATCATATAAACCATAGATATAATATAAATTATGTATTTCATATAAACCACTGATATCATATAAACTACAGATTTCATATAAAACACATACATCATATAAACCATAGATATAATGTAAACCATAGATATAATGTAAACTACAGATTTCATATAAACCATAGAAATCATATAAACCATAGAAATCATATAAACCAGAGATATCGTATAAACCACAGACATCACATAAAACATAGATGTCATATAAACCACAGATTTCATATAAACCACAGATTTCATATAAACCACAGATATTATATAAACTACAGATATCATATAAACCATAGATATCATATAAACCATAGATATCATATAAACCACAGATATCATAAAAACCACAGATATATAAACCACAGACATCACATAAAACATAGATATCATGTAAACCACAGATATCATATAAACCACAGATATCATGTAAACCCCAGATATCATATAAACCACAGATATCATGTAAACCATAGGTATCATATAAACCATAGTTATCATATAAACCATAGATATCATGTAAACCATATACATCATATAAACCACAGATTTCTTATAAACCACATATATCATATAAACCACAGATATTATATAAACCATAGAAATCATATAAACCAAAGAAATCATATAAACCACAGAAATAAGATAAACCACAGATTTCATATAAACCATAGAAATCATATAAACCATAGAAATCATATAAACCACAGATTTCATATAAACCATAGATATCATATAAACCACAGATTTCATATAAACCACAGATATCATATAAACCACAGATATCATATAAACCACAGATATTATATAAACTACAGATATCATATAAACCATAGATATCATATAAACCACAGATATCACAAAAACCACAGATATCATATAAACCACAGATTTCATATAAACCACAGATATCATATAAACCACAGATTTCATATAAACTACAGATTTCATATAAACTACAGATATCATATAAACCACAGATTTCATATAAACCATAGAAATCATATAAACCATAGAAATCATATAAACCATAGAAATCATATAAACCACAGATATCATATAAACCACAGATATCATATAAACCACAGATTTCATATAAACCACAGATTTCATATAAACCACAGATATCATATAAACCACAGATTTCATATAAACCACAAATTTCATATAAACCACAGATATCACATAAACCACAGATTTCATATAAACCACAGATATCATATAAACCACAGATTTCATATAAACCATAGATATATTGTAAACCATAGATATAATGTAAACTACAGATTTCATATAAACCATAGAAATCATATAAACCACAGATATCATATAAACCATACAATCATATAAACTATAGAAATCATATAAACCACAGATATCATATAAACCACAGATATATAAACCACAGACATCACATAAAACATAGATATCACATAAAACATAGATATCATGTACACCACAGATATCATATAAACCACAGATTTCATATAAACCACAGATTTCATATAAACCACAGATATCATATAAACCACATATATTATATAAACTACAGATATCATATAAACCATAGAAATCATATAAACCACAGATATCATATAAACCATACAATCATATAAACTATAGAAATCATATAAACCACAGATATCATATAAACCACAGATATATAAACCACAGACATCACATAAAACATAGATATCACATAAAACATAGATATCATATAAACCACAGATATCATATAAACCACAGATATCATAAAAACCACAGATATCATATAAACCACAGATATATAAACCACAGACATCACATAAAACATAGATATCACATAAAACATAGATATCATATAAACCCCAGATATCATATAAACCCCAGATATCATATAAACCACAGATATCATATAAACCATAGATATCATGTAAACCATAGATATCATATAAACTATAGAAATCATATAAACCACAGATATCATATAAACCACAGATATATAAACCACAGACATCACATAAAACATAGATATCACATAAAACATAGATATCATATAAACCCCAGATGTCATATAAACCACAGATATCATATAAACCATAGATATCATGTAAACCATAGGTATCGTGTAAACCATAGATATCATGTAAACCATATACATCATATAAACCACAGATTTCTTATAAATCACATATATCATATAAACCACAGATATATATGTTAGGATCCTGCCCTGCACTCCTCTCTCTCCTCAAGCTCCCTAAT
>NW_023618689.1:13536-14086 GCF_014905685.2 Nematolebias whitei
GTTCAGTTTTCTGGTCCTTCATCCTGGGTACAACCTCGATCGTAACAATATAAACTACACATTTCATATAAACCACAGATTTCATATAAACTACAGATTTCATATAAACTACAGATATCATATAAACCACAGATTTCATATAAACCATAGAAATCATATAAACCATAGAAATCATATAAACTATAGAAATCATATAAACCACAGATATCATATAAACCACAGATATATAAACCACAGATATATAAACCACAGACATCACATAAAACATAGAAATCATATAAACCACAGATATCATATAAACCACAGATATCATATAAACCACAGATATATAAACCACAGATATATAAACCACAGACATCACATAAAACATAGATATCATGTAAACCACAGATATCATATAAACCACAGATTTCATATAAACCACAGATTTCATATAAACCACAGATTTCATATAAACCACAGATATCATATAAACCACAGATATCATATAAACCACAGAAATCATATAAACTACAGATTTCATATAAACCACAGATATCATATAAACCAC
>NW_023618689.1:14096-18053 GCF_014905685.2 Nematolebias whitei
TATATAAACTACAGATTTCATATAAACCACAGATATCATATAAACCATATATATCATATAACTATGGTTTATCTCACATGCCAAGATGGCCGCGCTCAGAGCAGTAGTAACTTCACAGGCTCCCGGTACCATCCCAGTTTTTAGAAGTTTTGATATTGACTCTGTGCCTGACTCCGCGCGATTTATGCATATGAACTATAGCCGAACCGAACTGATGAGAATAGGAGCGGATTTGCCACGAAATATAGCAGAAATCAGCAACAAACTCAAAACTACGCTCGGCAGAATGCAGATCTTAAAGTCATCTACCTGGAAGCTGCAGCAGAGGTGTTCCAGCGGGCAGAAGAGGAAGCGCTGCTCCCGGCTTAAGAGGAGAGGATGCCGGGCAGGGGTTATGGTGAGGTTACGAGCTAACGCTAAAGCCGGTAAACTCCCCATGCCGTCTCTCTTTCTGTCGAATGTCAGCTCGTTGGACAACAAGGTGGATTTACTTCATCTGAGAGCTGGTGCCTCAGAAGAGATGAAGAAGTGTGCTACGCTTTGCCTCACAGAAACGTGGATTACAAGCGAAACGCCGGATACAGTCTTCCAGCTGGATGACAGACTTTTTTTTCGAGCGGTCCGCTGCAGCGAACTAACGGGGAAATCACGGGGAGGCGGAGTATGCATTCACGTGAGTAAAAGTTGGTGCACGAACTGTACTGTTGTAAATAGCTCATGCTTGAAGGCTTTGGAGCAAATAACAGTGAAATGTCGGCCACATTATCTATCCCGCGAGTTCACGGTGACTTTTATCACTGTCGTTTACATTTGTAGTATGACATATCCTGAGATATATTCATACATTAAACGGGTTCATTCATTTTTCTGGACTGTGTAACATGCGTGCGTTGAATGTAATAAAAATGTGGACGTGAGACGTTAATTATCTTTGACTCACCAAGCGAGTGGGTCATTTATTAACAGAATCAAGTTTAACACATCACACATTTACATTAATTTGGCAGAATATGAAAACAACAACATAATCAGCTTTACAACCAGGAAAACCATACGGCCATGATTTTCCGTTGCTACACCACAGACATTTCTGAAAACATCTGGATTAATTTTCTAGCAGAAAGGAGAGTTTAAAGATGGAAAGTTGAGATTTATCTTACAGAGAGATGTGTGAGGGAATTTGTCTGTTTTAACCAGAACAGCACGCTCTTTTGGAAATCAGCTTATCCCAACAGTACACTTTTGGTGAAGGTCGACTTTTACCTTTTCTGAAGATAGATAATTTCCGGCGTGGAGTCTCACTTCCAACCACTGTTCAGCGTCTCCGTGAGAACAGCTAAATACCTCGAGAGTCGTGCGAGGTTATCCAAACAGAAGTTATAATTCCCAAAATCGTCTCTGGTTCAGCTTGATTCTAATACAGCAGCTTCCATGAATGCCTGCGTTTGCATTCTGGAACTCCCAAACTCTCTGCATTCTGAATTCCAAAAACTCTGCTTGAACTAGGAAGTGCCCACATTTTAAAGAGCTCTACTTCCGGTTCATTTGAGAGCCTTTTGATTGGTCGATGGACCAAAGCAGAGGTGTGGTTTGTGATGTAAGGTGTTATGGAAAGTCAAGGATTGTTTAAGAACAGACAGAAAGATTGTTGGAGAAAACCAGTCTTCGTGGAGCCACTCACCAAGTATCTCGCTGTAAAAGTTAAACATGACATTTCTTTTCAGTAAACTTTTAGTTGACCGAAACCTGAACTTTGACACACTCTTACAAACTTGCTCACTTCAAAGCAGACGATCAAAAATTGAATCATTACTCTGTAACATACTCTAACTTGATTTCACTTTGAATTGAGGAATAAAAATCATTACTACTGTTTAAGTAAATAAAAATGATTAGTTCACTTCAACATGTAGACATTGTTTGAACCAAAACAATTTGATTATCAAAACATTTGTAAAATAGTAATGATCATAGAGAATTGTCTTTTCCACTTGATTAATTCAAGAAAGAAAGTCTCAGGATGGGTCAAACTGTATTTCTGGATTCAAATCAATGAAATGACAGTTTCTGTCCATCTGGTCAGTTTTGACATCAGGCCTAGTCCACTACAGTCCCCCCTTTGGAAATCATCGCCTGTCCATGGGGATGAATTCCAAACATGAACTTACGCCTTCGAATGTCCTTGAGCTTGATGTAATCCAGCAAGGAAGACCAAAGTCAAAAGTAATCCAGTGTGGAAAACAAAAGTCAAAAGTAATCCAGCAAGGAAAACAAAGTCAAGGTAATTCCACAATGTTCTTGGTAATTCCATTGTGTTGATGATAATTCCATAATGTTGTTGGTAATTCCATTGTAGCAATGCTTTAACCCCTTGGAAACAGAGTCTGTAATCCATTGGAAAAAGTCATATAATCCACAACGGTAAATCCACAACGATTGGAAGTGTTGATTGATCAGCATACAGAGGGGTTCCCTTGGATTGAACTGAAGATGCGGCCACTGGATGAAGATTGGAGACCAACGTCAGGATTGCAGGTCTCCTCCAGCGAAGGTCGTCGCTGGGTGGATGTCCAGTCTGTGCCGTTCTGGTTCAAATGTGACATGCAATTATGTGGTTTAAGGTGGGCTTATGAAGGGGATTTTACATAAGGCCTTAAACTATATGCACCTGGTGTGTAAGCTATTATGATTATGCACAGCTACAACTACTAGTTAAGGGGTGGAACATGCTGAAAAGGGTAACTACAGGGGTTTATACCTATAGAAAAGGGTTCCAAACTATTTTCCATTTCTAACTTGGTTTAAGTTAGCTTTACATGGTAAAATATAGTTTGGTTCAATTGTCTGTTGTCTTTTAGACGAACGACTTGAGATTGGGTGTTTGGTTTCCCCATAAATGTTTTTGGAAGTCTATGGCGAGACTTATCAAAAAGAATTAGCTATCCCCCCGAATAGAATTGTTCGAGTAGGTTCGGCTTAAGCGTTGTGAGATCAATGTAGATTATGGTACTTAAGGTAGCAATAATATACATCGACTCCGCAAAGATTGCAATTTAACGAATGAACTGCATGTTGGCATGGTTAAAGGCCTCTTAGTCTCTAACTTAACTACACACAAAATTCATTCTTTCCTCAGAAACAACCAAAACCAAGTAAACAACGTTTCAACACCGACAAGAGTAGTGACTAAGCAACTAGAAACATCGTTTCACTGCTTCACCTCACCCTTGTTGCCAGATTCAGTCACGCTGTCCCGTTTATTTGTTTGTTTCTTTTTAGACCCGCGTGCGCGAGACATAATCATACTGAGGTGCGCTGCATGGCGATCTTGTTGGACTCGGAGTGACCGGAGGCCTCGGAACAGGGATATGAGTATCCCGCATATCATGAGGAATATCGTCATTAGCAGGGCTACGATTAACGTGTCTGCACTTGACCACGCATAGGCAATCGGTTGGATTGGGTTATTATTCTCGGACCTGAGAGACTTGAGAACTCGGTTTAACGGTTCCACATCGACGACCTTAGTACCCTCGAACCGGATCCTTCCCAAGGTTCCGGGATCTATGTCTATAGTCATGTTTTCTAGGTACTCTGAGTCGTCCAGAGTTGTTTCCCATTGTCCCGGATCGAGGTGATAGAGCGTCAAATCACCAATGTGTATGGTTGTTCCCTGGGGAACACTGATCCACATTGTTTTGTCCGGTAAGGTCAGGGGTCTATTTGCTCCAGGCTGTTCGTAGGCCATGATCGCCTTTCTTTGGGGGGCGTTCACTAGCCAACGTGATCCAACGATTTCAGCCTTTGGGGCCTTAGCCAGGTGTCGCGGCGTTATGGTCGTTGAGCACTTAGAGTTTTCCGGAATAGGTGTCAACCCGCATATGCCCGCGGTTTTATTCCACACAAACGGTTTGCTCGGGCACAGATAGTGTATCTCCCGAGTGAGAACACACATCT
>NW_023618689.1:18153-24618 GCF_014905685.2 Nematolebias whitei
TTTCAGTCTTTCTCCCTCCTTAGATGCATTAATCTGTCCTCCAGCTCTAATGTTAAAAATCTTGGTGTTATTTTTGATCAGGACATGTCTTTTATCCCCCACATTAAAAACGTTACTAGAACCACCTTCTTCCACCTGCGTAATATCACTAACATTAGAAACATCTGATCTAAAGATGATGCAGAAAAACTGGTCCATGCATTTGTCACGTCTAGACTGGACTATTGCAATGGTTTATTATCTGGGTGTCCAAATACTTCTTTAAAACGTCTTCAGTTGATCCAAAATGCTGCTGCCAGAGTCTTAACTGGAGTTACTGGGAGAGATCATATCTCTCCAGTTTTAGTTTCTCTCCATTGGCTCCCTGTCAAATCCAGAATATAATTCAAAATCTTACTTCTAACCTAGAAAGCTGTCAACAACCTAGCTCCATCTTATATTACAGATCTTATTGTTCCATAGTTTCCTAACAGAGCACTTCACTCTCAGACTGCAGGTTTACTTGTGGTTCCTAGAATTTACAAAAACAGAATGGGAGGCAGATCTTTCAGTTCTCAGGCTCCTCTCTTGTGGAACCAACTTCCAATCTCTGTCCATGAGGCTGACACATTGTCCAGTTTTAAAACTAGGCTTAAGACTTTCCTTTTTGCTAAATCCTATAGTTATGGTCGGCTTGGGTTTCCTGAGCTGTCCCTTAGTTATGCTGCTATAGACTTAGACTGCTGGAGGACAAACTGACCACACTTTTCACTCTGCTACTGTCTTTACTTACTCTGCTCAACCTGTTTTGAATTTGTAATTATTGTTTCTATCCTTAACATGCGTTTTTTTGTCTTTCAGGTACACCTGGACCTATATCTGGACCTACCATTCTGTGTTTGTCTGTCTCTCCTTCCTGCCCTCTCAACCAGCCGGTCAAAGCAGATGGCCTCTTGTCCTGAGCCTGGTTCTGCTGGAGGTTTCTTCCTGTTAAAAGGGAATTTTTCTTTCTACTGTTGCCACTGTGCTTGCTCAGGATGGGAGACTGCAACGAAGCCAAGATTCAGCTTGTCTGCTGGATTCCTTAGATAGAGAACTTTACTAATTGGCTTTTATGTGAATGTTCCTGTAAAGTCCCTGAGACAACTTTGTTGTGATTTGGCGCTATATAAATAAACTGAATTGAATTGAATGTGATTTATAAATACATCTAACACAAAAATTGGTTTATATAAAATCTGTAGTTTATATGATATCTATGGTTTATATGATATCTATGGTTTATATGATATCTGTGGTTTATATGATATCTGTGGTTTATATGATATCTATGGTTTATGTTATATCTATGGTTTATATGATATATGTGGTTTATATATCTATGGTTTATATGATATCTGTGGTTTATATGATATCTAAGTGTTATAGAGTGGAGTTACCCAGGTGAACAGACTGAGAGTAAAACAGAACCAGGCTCAACTGGCTCAACAATCTACCACGTCCGCAGGAATGCCATGAATACGAAAAACATGTTGTACCAACAACTGGGCTGTCTCTAAGGCGGAGGGTAGCTTGGTCAGGGGAACGAGATGAACCGCCTTAGAGAACCTGTCGATAATAGTAAGGATGACAGTGTGGCCTGCTGATGGAGGTAGCCCGGTGACAAAGTCCAAAGAAATATGAGACCATGGCCGACTAGGAGTAGGGAGGGGCTGAAGCAAGCCTGCGGGTGGTTTATGTCCACTTTTGTTTCTGCTGCAGGTCTGACAGGCGGAGACAAATTCTTTAACATCTTGATTCATAGTGGGCCACCAAAAGTGTCTCTTTATTAGAGCCATCATGCGGTTGGTTCCAGGATGGCAAGACAATTTGTTGGTGTGGACCCTATAGAGAACGCAGGCCTTCACCGCTGATGGTACGAACATCCTGTCCTTGGGGCCTGTCTTGGGATCCGGTTCCGCCTTTTGAGCCTCCAAGACCTCCTCAGTGATAGGCCATGAGAGTGCACCGACCACACAGGACGAAGGGATGATGCTGACCTCCCTCTCACCGTCATCTGATGCTGAGAATTGGCGGGACAAAGCATCTGGTTTGACATTTTTTGAGCCGGGTCTGTAAGTGAGAGAGAAGTTAAAGCGATTGAAAAATAGGGACCATCTGAATGAAATGTATCGTTATTGTATGTCTTTGAGTGAGTGAATGTGAGACTGAGGTTGGGATTGTGTGATTGTGTCTGTGTATGAAGGGGTATTTGTTAGGCCGAGACTCGGACTGCCCCCTCTTTGATACAACTGGGGGTTCTTGGCATCGCGCCCCTATCGCGCGGCCCCCTGGTGGGGTGTGCCCTTGCCTGCCGGCGCGCTTGGGGCTCTTGGTGTCGGGGGCTGGGCACTTGGGCGTGTGTCGGCTCGGCCTGGTGTCTGTCTGGTGGGGCTCGGGTCCTCTGGCCCTGTCGGGCCTTGGCCTGGGTGGTGTGAGTCCTCGGTGCCCGGGCCTCGGTGCCCGGACCTGGACCTACATCGGTGCGGCGGGTTCCGACGGAGGCCTATGAGTTTGTCGCTGTTGGCCCCGGGGGGTCACTGTATGTGGTCGCTGGTGGGGATCTTCCGGTTCTCCCCTGTGGTCCTTTCTGGGGGGTGGGTGAGTTGTTCGTCCTGTGTGGGTGGCCCTGGGGGCTCCGCGGTCAGGGTCCCTCCTGGGGTCTTGGGCTCTGGTCCCCCCTTTTTTCGTCTGCCTCTGGTCTTGGGGGTCGGGTCTCTGCTGCTTCACAGTTACTATTAAATGTTCTATTAGAGAAGCCTTATACACTTATGCATGCTCACAATCACACACAAATAGAAGCAGGGATGCTTATGTAGGCTTTATATGTAGATATATAGATATGTATATGAATGTATATTCATGTGTATGTATGTATGTATATAGGTGTAGGTATGGGTATATATATTTATGGAAACTTACTGCAAAGCCATGAATATTTTAAGTTCTTTATACATATGTATTTTGTTGCTGTATTTTGTCATGTTCTTTGCAGGTGAACAGACAGTGGCCGGGTGTTTTGACGTGTGCTCTCTTTGTGTATATTTCTTATATTTTGGAGTCTTACTTTGTCTTTTCTTTCTTTCTATCCTATTAAAAATTAAAAAAAATAAATAAATAAAAAAATCTACACTAGATAGTCACTAGAATAAATATTTCATAATAATGGTGTGGAGAGGATGGCTGTAAGGGGAGAAGGGAGGCCATCTAAAAAAAAATAGGGACCATCTTGCTTGTCTAGGATTCAGACGTTTAGCATTTTGAATGTAAATCAAGTTTTTGTGATCCGTCCATATGAGAAATGGAACATCGGTGCCCTCTAACCAATGTCGCCATTCTTCTAGAGCCATCTTGACGGCTAGGAGTTCTCTATTTCCCACATCATAGTTCTGTTCAGCCGTAGACAAATGTTTAGAAAAAAAAGCACAGGGATGTATTTTATTATCCTCTCTACATCTCTGAGACAGGACAGCTCCCACCCCTGTATCGGAAGCATCCACCTCCAAAATAAACTGTCTCTTGGGGTCAGGGTGGCAGAGAATAGGAGCAGAGGAGAACAGATCCTTGAGTTTGTTGAAGGCTGAATCTGCTTCGGGAGTTCACCTGAAGGTCCGTAGTGTAGAGGTGAGCTGAGTGAGAGGGGCTGCCACCTGACTGTACCCCTTAATGAACCTCCTGTAGAAATTGGCGAATTCCAGGAATCGTTGCAGCTGCTTACGGTTTTCCGGGACGGGCCAATCCACCACTGCCTTAACCTTGTTGGGGTCCGTGCGATATTGTCCTCCTTCAAAAATAAAACCAAGAAATGAGACCGTGGAGATATGGAACTCACACTTTTCAGCCTTCACATAGAGTTGATTTTCGAAAAGTCATTGTAAAACTGACCTGACATGATGGGTGTGTTGTACCGGGTCAGTGGAGTAAATGAGAATGTCGTCCAAATACACAAAGACAAACTGGTTCAGAAAATCACGGAGAACATCATTAACTAAAGCTTGAAAAACTGCTGGGGCGTTGGTGAGGCCAAATGGCATGACCAGGTATTCAAAATGTCCTAACGGGGTCTTGAAGGCTGTCTTCCACTCATCTCCTTCTTTTATTCTCACGAGATGATAGGCGTTACGAAGGTCCAGTTTTGTGAAAATAGTGGCTGAATGAAGTTGCTCATAGATAGAGTCGATCAGAGGCAGGGGGTACTTGTTCTTAACAGTAATTTGGTTAAGCCCTCTATAATCAATGCAGGGCCTTAACGTCTTATCCTTCTTAGAAACAAAGAAAAATCCCGCTCCTACAGGGGAAGTAGAGGGGCGAATAATACCGGAATTTAATGACTCTTCTATATAATTTTTCATAGTCTCTTATTCTGGGCCTGAAAGGTTAAACAATCTGCTAGAGGGGAGGGGAGCTCCCGGCAGCAGCTCAATGGCACAGTCATACGGTCTGTGAGGAGGCAAAGATAGTGCCTGAGATTTACTAAATACTGCTTTTAAGTCAAGGTATGTGGAAGGAACATTGGACAAATCAGATTCTTCTGGTATCTCCTCTGTCTTTTTACATGAGGAGGAAATGGCTGACCGTAAGCAATTATTTAAACAGAAAGAGCTCCATCTTTCAATTCTTTTTGTCTCCCAGTTAATCACGGGGTTGTGAGTCTTTAACCAAGGGTAACCCAAAATAAGTTGTGAATAAGGAGAGTCAAAAATGAAGAACCTACCCCACTCGTGGTGATTTCCTGAGGTGATAAAATTAATATCCTGAGTGAGGTTGTGGACCTGGGTGAGACTGTCCCGTAATTCCATTAATTTTCATCGGGGTCGTTAGGTTCTGGGTAGGTAAACATAGCTGGATAACCAGGTCCCTGCTGATGAGGTTTTGCTCCGCTCCGGAATCGATGAGTGCTGCAATCGGAAGTTGACATTGTTTAGACAAAATGGTCACTGGGAGTGTTAAACGAGGTGCAGGAGAAAGAGAAGAATTTCCCACCAAGATCTCCTGCCTTAATGGTGAGAGAATTTGTTTCCCCGGAGCGGGCAACGAGCGACAAAATGTCCAATCTTACCACAGTACATGCAGGCTCGCGCTTTCCTACGTTCCTGTTTTTCCTCCGGTGTTAGGTGAGCTCGTCCGATCTCCATAGGTTCCACCTCAACTTCGTTTGAAGAATGAACGGACCTCCTCTGAGTAGAACGAGCCTCAGAAACAGGAGTTGAGCCAGCAGTGTAGCAGTCGTAGTTTTGCAGTGTGAGACGTAACCCGGAAACAGGGGTTCTCCGGGAATTGTAGTTCTTTTCACTATTTCGTTCTAAATGGTGATTATCCAGATGGGTGGCCAATTTTATTAAATCGTCCAAACTATTGGGTTCGTCTCGAGCGGCAATCTGATCTTTAATGTAATCGGACAATGAATGAAGAAAGCTACCTCTTAAAGCCAACTCATCCCATTTTGTTTGAGCTGCAGTAATCCGGAACTCGAGAGCGTGTTCAGCGACGGACCTTCTACCTTGCCGTAATGTCAGGAGGCGCTTCACTGCTTCCTCCTGCTGGAGCGGATGATCAAACACAAGTTCAAAATCTTTTAGAAAACAGGCAAAAGTTAGAGTCTCGACAGATCGAGTTGGCAGGTGGGCGTTGGCCCATCGAAGCGCATCCCCCTTTAATTGATTTATAATGTATGTTATTTTTGAAGCGTCTGAAGCATAAGTCTTAGGAGCTCGATTAAAAGCCAAGCGACACTGCAGCAGAAAACCACCACAGTGATCGGGATCACCAGAAAAATAATCAGACGGTCTGAAAATTATCTCACTGGGCTGGGTGTCGATGACTCTGGTTGCGACTTGAGGATTGGGGTTCTCTGGTGGAGCACTCCGGGACGTAGGTAACAGTGTAGAAACTTTTTGAGTTAAAGCAAAAACCATACCTCCCTTCTCCTGGAGGTTGGATTGATTACTCTTCTGTAGTTCCAGGATCTGTTGCAGGGTTGCATCATGGTTGTCGATGCGTTTTGCCTGCGAGGACAGGGAGAGTTGGGACTGTTCTCTCTCAGTCATGTTCTGGGTGATTTCTGGCTGGAGCATTCTGTTATAGAGTGGAGTTACCCAGGTGAACAGACTGAGAGTAAAACAGAACCAGGCTCAACTGTAATTGAAAATGTTTATTTACAGTGAAAAATAAACTATTTACAAGCAGGTTCAGGGTCTTTGAAGACAGAGGAGGAGGATTATTTCTTGGACGAGGATTTGGTCCAACAACTGAATGTTTTGGATTCTTTGACAGGCTTACAGTGCAGGTAGTTTGTATGGCTGTGGGTTTTGCTCCTTCCCGGATGATGAGAAGGCAGACTGCAAGGGCAAGTGGTGGAAGGCGAGTTCAGGCAGCTGAGCACCAGGAAGCACAGGTAAGTATTGTTGTGTTTTCCCACTCACTTCTCCACCCGAGTCTGTTACCGTT
>NW_023618689.1:24628-31977 GCF_014905685.2 Nematolebias whitei
CCTTTTCACAGCAAAACTAACTTTTCAGCGCGCGTTAAGCCTGCTGTTGGGATTGGCCAGTTTCAATCCAATCAGAAGTGATTTACATCGTGTTACATTATGTAAACAGGAACAGACTTCAATCTGTGGGAGCCTCTTCAAAGTAAAACAGGAAGTGGGTCAATTTCAAAATAAAATAAGAATTGGAATGTTAAATTCAACAAAGAACACAATCTTTATTTCACAACAGTATCTCCACAGGATCTTCTCCAATACTTCGAATTACAGGACAGGATCCGGTACATCCAGACTCTGAAATCGTGGACACAAAACAAGGTAAGTCTTACTAAATCTTTAAGCACAGTACAGGGCTGGAAGCATATGTACCGGCAGGTCAAACAATGCTCCAGCACTGACTGGAGCTCCACTGGAGCCTTAAGTACTCCTGGCATCAATTAAGGAAACTGGCCTCAGCTGCAGCTGCTCATCAGCACCGCCCCTGCCTTCAGGAACCTGAAGGAAGGAAAATGTCAAAACCCTACACTATGGGGTAAATATGATATCTATGTTTTATATATGTATGGCTTATATGATATCTGTTGTTTATATACAATACAATACAATACAACTTTATTTATAAAGCACTTTAAAACAACACCGTTGGGCAAAGTGCTGTACACTAACACATACAAGCATAAAAACTATGAACTCGACAAATACCATAAAAGTAATGAACTACCAAATCATAAAACAGCAAACAGTAACAACAATAAAACAAATAACATAAAACAGTAAAGCCAACTTTTCAAGCTGTGTTAAAAGCCAAAGAGAAAAAATGAGTCTTCAGAACAGATGTAAAAACAGGAAGTGAGTCATCTTGTCTGACGTGCAGAGGCAGCTCGTTCCACAGTTTAGGGCAGCGACTGAGAACGCTCGGTCACCTCTCAGCCTCCTGTTGGACTTTGGGACGGCCAACAGCAGCTGATCAGCTGACCTAAGAGAGCGTGAGGGATTGTACGGCTGGAGAAGGTCGGACAGATACTGTGGGGCAAGACCATGAAGACATTTGAATACAAACAAAAGAAGCTTAAAATTAATCTGGAAACGAACTGGGAGCCAGTGTAGTGATTTTAAGACAGGGGTGATGTGCTCTCATTTTCTGGTGCCAGTTAAAAAATGAGCAGCAGCGTTCTGAACCAGCTGAAGTTGAGTCAGTAATGACTGGCTCAGACCCACATAAAGTGAATTGCAATAGTCCAGGCGAGTTATAATGAAAGCATGGATTAAAATCTTAAAATGATGTTGTGACAGGAATGGTTTCACCTTGGCCAGTTGTCTCAGGTGATAAAAGCTGGACTTGACCACAGATTTAATCTGAGCATCCAGTTTAAAATTATTGTCCAGCCTCACACCCAGGTTAGTTGCTGTCTCAGTCAGATGTTTGGTTAAAGGACCCAGATCAACATGGACTTTAGAACCATCACTGGGCTTAAACAACAATACCTCTGTCTTTTTCTCATTAAAGTGTAAAAGTTCTGTGACGTCCATGCTCCGACTTCCGCCAAACATTCCAGGAGGTGGTTCAAGGCATACTGTTTATCTTGTTTCAAAGGAATATAGATTTGGCTGTCATCGGCGTAAAAATGAAAAGAAATACCATGTTTCCAGAGAATATATCCCAGAGGTAGTAACTAAAGGGGAAACAGAAGGGGGCCAAGTACAGATCCCTGAGGTACTCCACATGTGAGAGGTGCTACAGAGGACTCCACAGAATCAAAGCACACACAAAAGCTTCTCTCAGTTAAATAGGATCTAAACCACTGTAGAGCAGGACCCTGAATGCCCACCCAGTTCTCCAGACGAGACAGGAGGATCTGATGGTCCACCGTGTTAAAGGCAGCAGTTAGGTCCAGCAGCATCAAAACTACACAGTGACCAGAGTCTGTGGCTAAGAGAATGTCGTTGAAAACTTTCAACAGTGCCGACTCAGTACCGTGGTGAATTTTAAAACCGGATTGAAACAGTTCAAGAAGGTTGTGGTCGTTTAAGTAAGATGTTAACTGACTGTAAACTATTTTCTCCAAGATCTTCAACACAAAGGGCAGTTTAGAAATAGGCCTAACATTGGACATGTCTGTAGAGTCAAGACCGAGTTTTTTAATCAGTGGTGTCACAACTGCATGTTTAAAACTCACAGGTCCACTTGCCAAGCTGCCATTTATGATTTGGGACACAAAAAGAGCCACCGTGTGAAAAACCTCTTTAAAAAGACGAGGTGGGATGGGATCATTTGGAGATCCAGCAGATTTCATACGACCAGTGATTTCTTTTAAAAAAAGGCAGGGTGACGAGCTCAAACTGACTGAAAACAGCAGTGCGTGTGACAGAGATGGAGGGGTCACAAGAAGGAGGGCTTATGAGAGCTCTAATGTTTGCAACCTTGTTAGTAAAAAAGCTTTGGAAGTTCTCACACACTTCAGTGGAGTTCTCCAGGCTGGCTGATTGTGGGGCATTAAAAACAGAGCTGATGGTTTTAAAAAGCACATGTGGATTGTTAGAATTATATATTTAACAAAATAGGCGGTCTAAAACTAATACTTCTAGCTGATTTCAATAAATTGTCCATCAAATTATCAGAGTTCCATAAACAAGTGTTATTATACTGGAAAATGCTCTACGTACATACAGTAATTACTCACCACACTCCACTATCATATGGAATAACAGATTCGTACTATATTGCAATAAGTCATTATTTTACAAAGACTGGATGGAGAAGAACATTTGGTCTGTTGTACACTTAATGGATGCTAATGGGTACATGTTAAACTATAAACAATCTGTGCAAAGTATCAATTCTATCCCCACAAAGTTGAATTTACCAGATTAATAACAGCATTACCAAAACAATTTATTAATCAGACTCAAAATATAATAGCATATCATCCTATAACCCCACATTTACACAATCTATCTATTAATGGAATATACCATACCATACCATACCATACCATACCATACCACTTTATTTATAAAGCACTTATAACAGCTACAAGGCCAACCAAAGTGCTGTACAGACAAAACAACAGGTAACACACAAAGCAAAAGACAAAATGAGGTAAATCAGAATATAGACATAAAAATGATGCAGATAATGACGACAAACCAGTGTGGAGCATACAGGATCAAACACAGATCATCTGGTGTTGAAAGCTACTGAATAGTAGTGAGTTTTTAAACGGGACTTGAAAACTGAGAGGGAGGGGGCCTGTCTGACAAGCAGAGGTAACTCGTTCCAGAGTCTTGGTCTTGCTACAGAGAAGGTCCTGTCACCTAAACGCTTAAGACGAGTTCCAGGAACTGTGAGGATCAACTGGTCCGCTGACCTCAGGGAGCGTGGTGGGACATACGGCTGTAGCAAATCAGAGAGCTGGGGGGGGGGGGGGGGCGGGCGACACTGTTCAGTGATTTGTAGACATACAGGAGTATTTTGAACTGGATTTGAAAGTGAACCGGTAACCAGTGCAGTGAGGCCAAAACTGGTGTAATGTGCTCTCTTTTGCCTGTACTGGTTAAAAATTGGGCTGCTGCATTCTGGACCAGTTGTAGTCGTGCAATGGAGGTCTGACTGATACCAAACAGGAGTGAATTGCAGTAATCAAGCCTTGATGTAATGAATGCATGTATTACTGTCTCCAGGTTCTTTTTGGACAATATGGGCTTCAGTTTAGACAGCCGCCTCAGTTGGAAGAAGCATGATTTAACGATCATGTTTACATGATTGTTAAGTTTCAGGGAAGGGTCCATTATCACGCCCAGATTAGGGACTCTTTGTTTTTCTGACAGGGTTAGAGTGGAAAGGTCGATGCAGTGGTTTGTGATCGTGTCGTTGGGAGGGAACAACATGACTTCAGACTTCTTTTCATTGAAACTTAAGAAATTTAAAGCCATCCAGTCCCTGATGTCAGCCAGACAGTCGAGCAGCGGTTGAATAGAGCATGTACCATTGTGTCTTAGGGGGAAGTAAATTTGACAGTCATCGGCATAGAAGTGGAAGGCATGTTGTGTTTCCGGAAAATAGCACCAAGCGGCAGCAGGTATAAAGAGAATAGGAAGGGACTCAGGATGGACCCCTGCAGAACCCCACATTTAAGCTCCACCTCTGCAGAACTAAAATCCTTGATGGAGACACAAAAGGATCTGTCAGTGAGGTAAGATCTGAACCAGTTGAGGGCTGATCCTGTGACGCCCACCCACTGCTCCAACCTAGCAATGAGGATCTCATGGTCGATGGTGTCAAAGGCGACTGTGAGGTCCAACAGGACAAGCAGCACAGAATCACCGGTATCTGTGAATCTGAAGATGTCGTTAAAGACCTTCAGCAGGGCAGTTTCAGTGCTGTGGAGAGGTTTAAAGCCAGATTGGAATAGCTCTAAGATGATGTGATCCTCCAGGAAGCACTTCAACTGGGACTCGACTATTTTCTCCAATACTTTAGAAACAAATGGGAGTTTGGAGACAGGCCGGTAGTTGGAAACGACTGAGGGGTCAAGGTTTGGTTTTTTCAGGAGAGGCTGGACAGCAGCATGTTTAAAGGATTTTGGCACCACGCCAGTGGATAAACTACTGTTTACTATATCAAGAATGGACGGACCTAGAGTAGGAAAAACCTCCTTTAGTAGTCGAGGAGGGACCACATCAAAGGGGGAGCCAGAAGGTTTCAAGCTGCACATGACCTGCTCTAGAGAAGATAGAGTGATGGGTTCAAAATGGTCAAAAGGACCTACAGATTGAGGTGGGATGGATGGGTCATAAGTTGGAGGGGAAATGAGAGCCCTGGTGGTCACAATTTTTTCCACAAAGAAATGTAAGAAGTTGTCGCACAGCTCAGTCGAGGCTTCCAGAGGTGATGGTTCAGTGAGGTGGAGAACAGAGTTTAGGGTGGAGAAGAGGACACGTGGGTTGTGAGAGTTTGAGGTAATTATATCAGAGAAGTATTTGGATTTAGCAGCTTTCACTGTTTTCTAATAACGGCGCCAACTCTCTTTAAGTATTTGGAAAGAGACCTGCAGCCTGTCTTTCCTCCACTTTCGCTTCGCCCTCCTACATTGCTGCCTAGCGGCCTTGGTGACGTCACTCAGCCAAGGTTCTGCTCTGAGTTTTGATTTTTTGGTTTTAACAGGTGCAACATGATCCAGAGTCTTTAAGCAGAGAGAGTTGAACTGGGATGTCAGTTTCTCAGTGGTGGTGAGAAACACCGGGGGATGAATTATCATTTCAGAGTTATAAACATCTGTGAAATGTGTGGCAGTGAAGTGGTTAATGGTCCGAGTCCTACGTGCAGGAATGCACGACTTAGGAGTTAGATGGGGGAGGGTGAACTCAAACCGGACTGGCATGTGGTCTGAAAAAACATTATCACCAATAACAAGATTATTAACAGTCATATCATGAGTTAAAACAAGGTCCAGTGTATGTCCACGCTCTTGGGTGGGACCGTTTACATGTTGAGTTAAATTAAACGAGTCCAATAAATCTAAAAAGTCCTTAACCAAGGGCTTCTCCTGACAGCACACATGCAAATTAAAGTCCCCAATAATGAAAACATGCTCATATTTTGGTGTGATTTCAGCCAAGAAGTCAGAAAACTCATTTATGAAATCCTTAGATCGAGGTGGGCGGTAGACAAGTGCAAATAACGTCGGAGGTGTAGATGAACATATGCATGAGATATATTCATAAATTAAACGGATTCTTTCATTTTTCTGGACTGTATATAATGTGCATTGAATTTTAGAAATGTAACGTGAGACGTTAATTATCTTTGACTCACCAACGACAGTGGGTCATTTATTAACAGAATCAAAGTTTAGCACATCACACATTTACATTAATTGGCAAAATATGGAAAATAACAACATGGCTAATTTTAGCAAGCTGTACAATTTTGATTGACCACACGGCAGTGGTTGAAAACTTTACACAGACATTTCTAAAATATCTGGAATGATTTCTACCTGATAGAAGAATTTTAAAGATGGAAAGATGAAGTTTAGAAGGAGAAAAAGATGGGTGAGGGGGTTTGTTTGTGTTAGCATCAGAACGGCACTCTCCGGTGAGTTCTCAGCTTCTTCCCCCAATACACTTAGGTGGTATAAATCAACTCTTTTACCTGGAGATGTCTCCACTGGTACGAAAGTCCATTCAACGCACCCTTTCAGCGTCTCCGTAGGAACAGCTGTGAATCGTCCGAAGTAGTGACGGTACTTGTTCGACACAAATTCACCTCACGAGTGGACTTCACATGAGTGGAGTCCGTCAGAGTTCCACCCAGAGGTGGAAAATGTTATAATCCCATAAGACTCGGAAGAGCTCTGTGGTCATGTCAGGATTTTCCTGTTTCCCAGCACGGGAGCTGCAACGACTGAAGCCGGAGCCTGAAGCGACTGGACTTCTGCAAACTCTCCACCCGACTCCAAACTCGACTGGGTTGAACTAGGAAGTACCGACATTTTAAAGGGCTCTATTTCCGGTTCATTTGGGAGTTTCTGATTGGTCAATATCGACCAGACAGGGGTGTGTTTTTGTGACGTAAGAGGTCACTAGGAGTCAGAAAAACAGCAAGAATGTTATGGAACAGATTGAAAATGTTTTTAGAGACAGAGAGAGAAATGTTTGGACGAGTTGGCGGAAAACAGGTGCCAACAGGTGCCAGCTTCTCTATTTACGTCTGAGAGGATTTAAAAACATGACAGCTCGTTCCAACACTTGTCTGCGTTTGACTCCAACCTTGGACCAACTTACCCTGCTCATTCAAAGACAGAAAATCAGAAAATGCATAATTACTCTGTAACAGACCTTAACATGAATTCTAACTTTGCATGAGGATTAAAAATCATTATTACTGTTTCACAGTTAATTAAAAATGATTAGTTCACTGCAGCATCTAAAATGGTTTGAACTGAAAACACTTTGATTATCAAACATTTGTAAAATAGTAATGATAATAGAAAAGAGAGTGTTCTTTCACTTGAATTTCCAAGAAAGAAAGTCTCAGGATGGGTCAACCTGTATTTCTGGATTCAAATCAATGAAATGACAGTTTCTGTCCCACAAGGTGCCTAAGGTCAAGGTTTTGACATCAGGCCTAGTTCACTACAGTCCCCCCTTTGGAAATCATCGCCTGTCCATGGGGATGAATTCCAACATGAACTTACGCCTTCGAATGTTCTTGAGCTTGATGTAATCCAGCAAGGAAAACAAAGGTCAAAAGTAATCCAGCAAGGAAAACAAAGGTCAAAAGTAATCCAGCAAGGAAAACAAAGTCAAAGGATGTAATCCACAATGTTCTTGGTAATTCCATTGTGTTG
>NW_023618689.1:32077-37082 GCF_014905685.2 Nematolebias whitei
CCTTTTCACAGCAAAACTAACTTTTCAGCGCGCGTTAAGCCTGCTGTCGGGATTGGCCAGTTTCAATCCAATCAGAAGTGATTTACATCGTGTTACATTATGTAAACAGGAACAGACTTCAATCTGTGGGAGCCTCTTCAAAGTAAAACAGGAAGTGGGTCAATTTCAAAATAAAATAAGAATTGGAATGTTAAATTCAACAAAGAACACAATCTTTATTTCACAACAATTCCCCCTTTCGACCTCATAGAAAAAAAGAGGTCGACATCAAACGGAAGAATATGCTGAAACAACAGGTAAATTTTCAAAACCTGTCGCAATCTGATCTGCTAATTTGTGCTCACAGGAACTCCCCTAGGGATTCCTATGGCATCAATATATGTAGTAGAACCCACAGTGGGGTCAAAATTATGCGTTGAATGTCTCTTCCTACTGGGAGAGATGTAAGTATCATTTAAAACTTCCAAACGAGGGCCAATCAAGGTTAACGATGCAGCTAAGCGTACTAATACACACAATCCCACAGAATCCTGAGGGATATGTGTTAATAAACGTCTACCACCACAATAATAATACAAATCAGCGCGAGCCACCTTACCCACACCTCCAGGCTGCTCACACTCTGGTAAACCGGGAATGATGCAGAAATATTCAAAAGAGAAAATGAGTGACAACACGATGGATGACAAAACACCTATCCCTATCACCACGTGCTTTGGTGGCCACCACATTTTGATCTTAAAACAGAAATTGTATTCAATAAATGAAGATGTCTCGCACAGCGACTTCCTCAGCAGACAGCCAGGCAAGCAGTTCCTTTAACACAAAATGAATACAAAATAACACTCTGTTAATATACTGCTTATAATTGATTATAGGTATTTCTTTTCAACGTTACAAACTGAATATACTCATCACTTTCAAGCTAAGTAAATAAATGGATGCACTCTAAATCAAGACTGCAATTAAAAGATAAGAGAAAAATGGTTAGTACACATGTCATACAATATTGTTACAATCACAAGTACTCAGGACATACCCTGGGGTGCTCAGAGACCGTTCCTCCTATGTCTCTGAGTTTTCTTCATGAAGTGTGAGACTCTAAGATGTCGTGTTTTTGTCATTTCTAGGTGTCTGTACTAAATGTGGTTATTCCAGCACCCAGTGACCCACTCAAACAAAGTCCTTCAGGGCCCGCACGCAACTTTCACCAGGCTGCTTTGGTCTACAAGACATGAATGTCCAGTTTTACGACTTTAGATGGTCTCTGCCAGCTCTCTCGCTCTTCCTGGCTCTGAGGCAGGCGCACACTGGCTCCAGTGGTACCAAACGTCCCCCTTTCCTCTGAGGCGGACTGCGTGGGACGTTCTCTCTGTAACCTGATAAGGGCCCGTCCACCTGGGCTCCTGCCACTTCCTTTTAATGACCCTCAGCAAGACCCACTCCGCGGTGGGGAGACCAGGTTCCTCTGGTCTTTCTGTCAGGCTCTGTTTGTGGTGAACCTGCTGAGTAAAGTTAGACACTAATGCTTTTAACTCATCAAAGTATACCTTATGTTCCATCGTACGGTCCTCCTCACTGGTCAGTGAGCATACGGTTGATCCAGGAAAGGGTTTACCTGTATTTAACTCATAGGGAGAAAAGCCAGTTCCATTATTAACAGAAGTTCTCACGGTCATTAATACGATATGTTATGCTTCCACCCAGTTCAATTTAGTCTGTGCACAGATTTTGCCCAATTTTTGTTTTATGTTCTGGTTCATCCTTTCGACCTACCCTTGAGACTGGGGATGGTACACGGTTCCAAAAGCATGTTTTAGGCCTAACATTTTTTCCACAGCCTGCAGATCTGTGTTTTTAAAATGTGTGCCATTGTCTGATCTGATTTTTGTTGGGAAACCGTGTCTGGGGATGTAATGGTTAATCAGAAACTTCACCACTGTTTTGCTGTCTTCTCTTCTTGCAGGTATGGCTTCTGGCCACCCTGTAAATGCGTCAACACACATCAATACATATCTGAACCCTTTAACAGGTTCATACATATCAGTGTAATCTAGAATCACCTCCTGTCCCGGTCGGTGCAGGAGAGGAAAAGAACCTCGTTCAGGTTTTACTGTAGGCCGAATGTTGTACTTTAAACAAACAGTACAAGTGTCTACATATGCTGTTACCATATTTTTTAGATTAGAGTGCCACCATTGTCGAAGATTTCTTAGCATTGTCTGCATCCCACGTGTGCTAATCCATGTGCTTCCTGATATACTGCCTGTTTTAAAGTCATAGGCAAGATCCACTTCTAATTCGGTCCTATCCATACTTTAAACTCCCCTTTTTTCTGACCTCCTCTGTTAAACCATAATGTCTTTTCCTCTGCTACATTCTTCTCATCCCATCGATTCACTTTCTGACATTCCTCTTCCACTGTCACCATCTGGACTCTTGGCTGCTCTGTCAGCTTGCCTGTTTCCTTCCGCTGTGTCTGATTGTGTAACATCATGACCTTTACACCTCACAACCGCCACTTTTGCTGGCCACATCAAACTGTCAGCTAAATCCTTAATGAGTTATAACTGTACATGAACTACACCATAAGCCTACACCGACTGCCTGAATTTCAGCTTTTTGAGCTGACTGATGACCTTCTAGCTGCCCTGAGCTCAGTACCTCGTACTCATCACCATTCTGCTGTACCACAGCAAATCCTGATCTCAAAAACCCATCCTCAAACCTGAAGCAGCAACCATCTGCCATGTTTATGCCTTCATGCAGGAACAATAAATTCGGTTCTGATAGGATCACACTTGCGTACATCAACACCTGTCTACCACCCCCCTTTTTCTGAAACAGAACACCATTAACAGTGTTTTCTGCTTCAGAAACATCAAGAAAAAAATGGGGGGGAGCAGTCAGGCAGAGCCAAATCAGCTGCTCTGGACAAGAGTTGCTTCAGTTTAATAAACACATGCTCTGCATCTGTGTTCCACACAAGTGTTGCTTTCAGGTTTCTGTTACCTTGATCTTTTACCATCTGTCTGAGTGGAGTGGTGAGTTCACTATATTCAGGTATATAGTGTCTGCTTGTACCATCTGTTTTAAAATGAGTCAATGTGAGTGATCATTATCAAAGCCAGCTACAGTTTTTGATCACAACCCCAAAAGTGCCTAGATGACCCTCACAGACCAAATGTGGGGTTGACACTTCCATCAGGCTGCAGTTGATGTTAGTGACCCTGGACAGAGTGACCACCAGTTCTTCTTTCAGCCTTTCAGACTCAGCACCGTCTGTCTGGAGACCAGTTCAGCTTTGTGCAGCAGTTCATATCTCAGCATACAGCAAGACTTGACTTTGTTCTCGCTGTGTACGAACTCCAGGACCCCCCTCTGGACAGTTAGTTCAGTTTGCTCTTGGACTGTTAGATCTTTGAAAAGTCACTTTACTTGGCTGAAAAGTTCTCTGTTGTTGTGTCAGTTGTGTTCGACTGACAACTTATTTGAACCGTCCCATTGGTCAGTTTCACAGACCCAACGTCAGCGCCCACCTGAA
The DNA here is from genome assembly GCF_014905685.2 of Nematolebias whitei. Lineage (NCBI taxonomy): Eukaryota > Metazoa > Chordata > Actinopteri > Cyprinodontiformes > Rivulidae > Nematolebias > Nematolebias whitei. Next base: position 35,622 of record NW_023618689.1, read on the forward strand.
CACATTTGTATCTGATCCGGCCCCCGGCACTCAAGAGTCCTGATCAAAACTCAGATGGATGCTGTATGCAGTTAAATGCTACCTTCTATGTTTTGTGGGCCTAATTAGACTCATCTTCCCACTGCAGAGAAGAAAAAAAATTCACAAGGGGTTTTGTTTTAACTGGGATGGGTGACTCCCCCCCTCAGCTGCGAAGGGGTGTCAGTAACCTCCCCCACCTGTAACATCACATCTGTTATGTGATATATGGGGTACATTCCTGTAGGGGGATGTGCTGACTGATTGCCACTTGAGTTATAAGGATGGGGAACTGAACTACCCACTTCCTCACTCTTTTCTTTCATTTTTAACCTCCCTCATTAACTTTCTGTATCTACTTTCCTGCAAGGCGTTTGCCTCTCTCTTTCGCTTGTCAACTTATCCTCATCTCTCGAGCATTCTTTAATTTTTTCCCACAATTTCAACTTGCTCCTTTACTGGTTTAAAACTTTCTTGCTCGCACTTTTGTAACATGACACGCTCCTCTGTGTCCATTCTCTCAGGAACTCCAAACACACACACACACACACACCTCTTTTTTATTGTCACTGGAAAATTCTGGAACTTTTTTCTTCTTTTTTTCTACACATTCATACTGTGGTCTTATATTTGACAAAGACACAAACACAAAATAAACAAACAAGATACTGACCACTTATTTCAACATTCACGCAAGTCACAGACGCCAGAAATATTCACAATGGTCACCCTTAAAAATGTTGTTGTTGTTGTTTTTTTTAAAACAAAATGTGTTGACTTCCCTTTTAATATCCTAGAAGACAGCAATATTTGTGAACCCGTGACTTCTCTACTCATCACAGATCATAAGTTATTTTATTCAACAAATCTAATTATTAGTTCTAATTTTATTTTAATCTATTCGGTGCGTGCGTCATATTTAATTAATTACTGTCCCACCCAAGTCCCGTACTCACTTAATGAACTTCCAATTTTTAAGTAAGCTTAAATTAACACTGTTTTACGTTAGACACCACCCTAACAAGTTTACAGTTCAACTTTGTCTCAGAGTTACAGAGGTAGCGGCGGATAAATGATTTTATCCTACAACCCCACCCCCTCTGATCCAGAATCTCGTCAGACTCTGGTTGGCTCGACAATTGCGTGTTTTCCCTGGGACTGGTTTTATTTTATCTTACTTTTATCTTATTCTTACAGTCGACGTATACTTCTCTATTTAAAACTATTTATTTTGGAGTCAAACACACTGAGCAAAAATTTGCCTATTTTAAGCCCAATTTACAGATTTCGTAATAATAAACAGGCTCTGCTTACCTCATTTATTCATAGCGCGGGCAGATTCAGTGTGCAGGACTCAGTAGGTAACTTATTTCTCACATCTCGGTGGGACCTCCAAATTGTTGTGTTTTCCCACTCACTTCTCCACCCGAGTCTGTTACCGTT
>NW_023618690.1:0-2994 GCF_014905685.2 Nematolebias whitei
TTTAAGAGACTGAGCTGAAAACAACACCTCAGACTGAGGAAGTCTCTTGGATGAGAGACGAAACGTTTCTAGATTTTTTTGCTTTGTTTTGTTTTTTGGTTGGTTTTTTTTTTAATGTCCAGAAGACCAGATTGAACTTTTTTGGATTTTTCTACCTGGATTATTGAGCATGCATCAGGATGTTCAGAACAGAAGTTCCAAAAGTTGAGAACAGAAGTTCCAAAAGTTCTGAAGTGCTGGAGTTACTTGGGAGTTCTTCCGAGTCTAGTTGGGTTTATGGAATCTTCCACACCTGAGTGGAACCGTTGACGGACTCACAGCTCGCTGTGAGTCCACCCGGGAGGTTAGCGTGTTGTTGAACGGAGTACCGTCACTACTTCGGACGATTCTCAGCCATCCTAAGGAGACGCTGAAAGGTAGCGTTGAAATGGAACTCCGTACCGGAGCTGACCTATCTTCTGCAAAGGTAACGAGTCGCTTCACTACCGAGTGTACCGAGGCTGAGCTGGGATCGGATGGAGGGTGCTGTTCCTCGCCAACACACTTTCCCTCATCCATCTTTTCCCTCCATTTAAACTCCTTCATTCCCCATCTTTAAAGTTCTATCTTACCAGTAATTAATCCAGATATCTTCAGAAATGTCTGTTGTTTTTATTAAGTAAAACGTGCCAAGTTTTATTAATCAGAGCCGATAGTATAATCATGTGTACAATGTTTTGATGTTAAATTTTGATTCTGTTAATAAATGACCACATTCATTTTGATGGGTCAAAGAAAATTAACGTCTCATGTCACTGATTAGACCATCTCCCACACAGTACCTCTGTCACATATCTGTCAAGTAGCTCGAAAAAGCGAGAACCCGTTATTAAATATTGATTGTAGTGGAGCTCTGAAGCTAACTGAAGCTAACCTAGCCCTATCTCACTACATATTTGGTGGCCCGACGTGGTCTCTAAAGAGCTTCTCGTGACGCGCATGGTCTCTAAAAGACATAATTTAGGACGTATCCGCATCTTTGGACATTTTGTGGCCGTACGAATGTTTAAGGAGGTGTGAATTAAATGTGAGACTCTGTGTCATTGAGATGTACGCTGAATGTTGGCATGAAAAGTCCAAGTTTTGAGCTTGATACAGCATGTTTTGGCTTGTGGTGTTCAGAGAGCTGAAAGTAATGTCAATGTGTTCACTTTAAAGCTGAAATTTGTACGACTGTTGTGTAACTAAAGCTGGCATGCTGTGGTAAAATGCTTTATTTTGTTTAAACTGTAGCAGAGAAGGGGGTTCTGTCTGACCCGGTTCTGTCACTGGACTCGTTGCACGAGTCGTGTTTTGAATGGATAAAACGCTGTTTCACAGCTGAGCGCCGTCTCAGACCACTGAAAAGAGCTTCGTTACATTTGTAGCAGTAAATTGTGCATGTTTGAAGTTTAATGGACGAATGTTGACCAGACTTTTTCAGGCTAACTGCTAACACTGCTAGCTGGAATCACGAGCTGTGATTGGTTGAAAACCGCTGTTTTGGTCGCTCTGACTCGCTGAGAGACGGGTGACGTGTCTGCGTTCACTCCCTCTGATGTCAGATTCTAAAACCCACCCCGTGGCTATGAAGTCACGTGATCCCGGAAATGAATCTCGGTTCAACCGAAGCCTCCTCTGTGTTTAAAATCGCTGAATTGACGCCTGCCACTGTTCCCTAAACTCATGTTTCATGCAAAAAGTCGTGTTTGTTAAAACGACGCCATGTTTAATCTTTAAATCCGTTCAGAAACTGCTGATTTGACCGTATGCTACGTCTGACTAACGGCTAACAACCGGATATCAACAGAACAATCCACAGGAAGTTGTCATAGACTCCTGCTGGTATAAATAAGCTTACACCACCACCTGCTGTTGAAAGAGGAGTATAACAGTTTTCCTAAAGGGGAGACTGATAATTCCTCTCATTTTTTTTCTTTTCTTTTTGTTCATCCAGCCTGGTTTATGAGTGACTGTTTTAAATAGAGAATTTCTGGTATATAGAACTGCTTAAAAAGCGTTTGAAAACTAAAGTTGCTGTGAGACTTTTAGAAAAATTGCAGGTTTATTTAATTTTAAGTGCTTTAGAGTAAATGTACACTGAGAAGCCTGGTTCTTGTATCTGTTAAAAAATAAGCACATTAAGTAACACTGCCAGAAGGAGGCATTTACTTAAAATATTCATGCATTGGGGTGAATCTTACAATACGTGCCCATTCCCTTGAATAAGTTGACTTATGACAATACTATTGAGTGAACCCAGAGCTAAAATAGTGTGCTCACTTGAATACAAATATTTACCTGTTAAAATATCTGAAATTGGCAACTGGTTAACCAGATAAATGCTGAACAGTGAATAACCATGGCTGATGTGACAGAAAAGACTATTGATCCTTGTGTGATGGATTGGTTAGAGGGAGCGTTGGCGCTGCTCACAGAATCCTTAGATCCATATGGTGCACAGGTGGACAGCATGAACTCCAAAGAGTTATTGGAAGAGCTGAAGGAAGTTGCAGAGGGTGTGACCTCTACAGCCAGAACAAAGTCAAGCTATGACCAGATGGCTAAATCGGCGCTTTTATTGAAAGCAACATTCTATGCTGTGGCGAACAGAGCTGACGACCTTGAATTAAGGTTAAACAGCGAAAGAGAGGAGTACCTCAAACTCATGGCACAGTCTAATTTTGATCAGGAGACTCGTGCAAATGAGTTACAACGTGACAGAGAGCTCTCACAAGCTCAGCTGTCATTACAAGCTCACTCATATGAGGAGAAGATGAAGGAAAGGGAGGTCAAGTGCCAAACACTGCATTCAGACAACGATGTTCTACAACGACAGTTGTAGCAGACATCAAAAGCTCTGAACGGGTGCAGATTGGAAAAGGAGGCGTTGGTCGAACAAGGCTTGCGTTTGCAGAGTGAATGTCTTATGTAGTATGACATATGCTGGATATATTCATACATTTTCACGAGTTC
>NW_023618690.1:3094-13087 GCF_014905685.2 Nematolebias whitei
CTGAGGAAGTAGAGTCTCTGATGAGCTTTCTTGATCAGGCTGGTGGTGTTGTTGCTCCAGCTGAGGTTGTCATTCATGTGTACACCCAAGTACTTGTAGCTGGAGACCACTTCCACCGCAGATCCTCTTATGTTCAGGGGGGTGTAGGTGTTTTTGTTCCTTCTGAAGTCCACAATCATCTCCTTTGTCTTCTTCACATTGATGTGAAGGTTATTCTCTCTGCACCAGCTCTCCAGGTGTTCCACCTCTTGCCTGTAGCTGGACTCATCATTGTTTGTGATGCATCCCACCACCGCTGTATCATCTGCAAACTTTACAATGTGACAGCCTGGATGGGTAGCTGCACAATCATATGTGAGCAGAGTAAACAGGAGGGGGCTCAACACACATCCCTGAGGAGAGCCAGTGCTGAGGGTTATGGTGGAGGAGGAGAGGTTGTGGATCCTCACTAACTGTGGTCTGTTTGTTAAAAAGTCTAGTACCCAGTTGCAGATGGAGGGGCTTAGTCCTAGTGTGGATAGTTTGTCCATCAGGGTTTGGGGGATCATGGTGTTGAAGGCGGATGTGAAGTCCACAAAGAGCATACGGACGTAAGAGTTTTTCTGCTCCAGGTGGTTGAGTGCAGTGTGGACCACAGAGGAGATTGCATCCTCTGTTGATCGGTTCTCACGGTATGCGTACTGATGAGGGTCCTCGTTGATGTTGATGGTTGTTTTGATGTGAGTCATGACCAGTTTTTCGAAGCATTTAGCGACTATCGGGGTGAGGGCCACTGGCCGATAGTCATTCAGACCAGTCACTGTAGAGCTTTTTGGGACTGGGATGATGGTGGCAGTCTTCAGGCAGGTGGGAACTGTCTCCAGGGTAAGTGAGGTGTTAAAGATGTCTGCCAGCACCTCACAGAGCTGATCAGCACATTCCTTCAACACTTTTCCGGGGATGTTGTCTGGGCCAGTTGCTTTGTGCGGATTAATCCTCCTGAAGGTACTCCTTACTTCTGCTGAGGTCACGCTGAGATGCTCTTCATCCGGTGGTGAGGTGAGTCTGGTGCTGGGTGGTCTGTTCGGGTCTTCAAAGCGTGCATAGAACTTGTTGAGGGCATCAGGCAGAGATGGGTCTTTGGGACATTGTTCACTCCTTCCTTTATAATCTGTTATGCACTTAATGCCCCTCCACATGCTCCGAGGGTCTTGTGAGATGAATTGACCCTCGATCCTCTTTGCATATGCGGCCTTGGCCCTCTTAATACCAGCAACCAGCTCTTTTCTTGTCCTACTCAGCTCCTCTGAGTTTCCAGACCTGAAGGCAGTGTTCCTGGCTTCCAGCAGGGTACGCACCTCTGCATTCAGCCAAGGTTTTCTGTTTGGGTAGCTTTTAACATTTCTGATAGTGGAGACTGTGTCAGTACATGTACTAATGTAACCCAGTACTGAGGATGTGTATTGGTCAAGATCAAGCGAACCTCCATTTTCAGCAGCTTCTCTGAAAACCTGCCAGTCTGTTCGGTCAAAACAATCTCTCAGTATGGGGCCACTGTCCTGGATCCAACATTTAACTTTCTTTTGAACCGGTCTGGAGCGTCTCAGCGGGGGCATGTAAGCAGGAGCCAGGAAGATTGAGATGTGGTCTGACAGTCCTAGGTGGGGGCGGGGTTCGGCTTTGTATGCATCTTTTACGTTCGTGTAAACACGGTCCAGCGTGCGGTCTCCACGTGTCGGAATCGTCACATGCTGATTAAAGCTTGGGAGACAGTCCTTTAGATTCACGTGGTTAAAGTCTCCAGCTACCACGTAAAGAGCCTCGGGGTGTTTGTTCTGCAGCGAGCTGATGATATCATGAAGCTCCTGTAGTGATTCATTAGCATTAGCGTCCGGAGGAATGTAAACAACTGTGATAAAAGTCACTGTGAACTCGCGGGGTAGATAATGTGGCCAACATTTCACTGTTATTTGCTCCAAAGCCTTCGAGCATGAGCTATTTACAACAGTACAGTTCGTGGACCAACTTTTACTCACGTAAATGCACACTCCGCCCCCCCGTGATTTCCCCGTTAGCTCGCTGCAGCGGTCCGCTCGAAATAAAAGTCTGTCATCCAGCTGGAAGACTGAGTCCGGCGTTTCACTTGTAATCCACGTTTCCGTGAGGCAAAGCACCGCACACTTCATCTCTTCTGAGGCGCCCGCTCTCAGACGAAGTAAATCCACCTTGTTGTCCAACGAGCGGACATTCGACAGAAAGAGAGACGGCATGGGGAGTTTACCGGCTTTAGCGTTAGCTCGTAGCCTCACCATAACCCCCGCCCGGCATCCTCTCCTCTTAAGCCGGGAGCAGCGCTTCCTCTTCTGCCCGCTGGAACGCCTCTGCTGCAGCTTCCAGGTAGATGACTTTAAGATCTGCATTCTGCCGAGCGTAGCTTTGAGTTTGTTGCTGATTTCTGCTATATTTCGTGGCAAATCCGCTCCTATTCTCATCAGTTCGGTTCGGCTATAGTTCACACGCATAAATCGCGCAGAGTCAGGCACAGAGTCAATATCAAAACTTCTAAAAACTGGGATGGTACCGGGAGCCTGTGAAGCTGCAACTGCTCTGAGCGCGGCCATCTTGTGAATATATATATATAATATAATATATATATAATATAATATAATATATATAATATTATATATATATATATATATATTATATATGGCTTCATATTTGTTTGTGTTTGTGGGGCACAAAGTGATGGCACACATCTGACATCATGACAACACACACACACACTGTTCACACTGTGTGTGTGTGTTGTCATGATGGCACACATCTGACATCATGACAACACACACACACACACACACTGTGAACTGTGTGTGTGTGTGTTTGGAGGAGGCGGGTCAAGGACGGTCCAGATTATACAGTTATCTTTCCCAGGCTGTAATAATCCTGAGCAGAGTCACTCCACTCATGTGGGTGTGATGATGTAAAACTTTACAGTCCAGTTTTTCTTTCTGTTCCCAGTCCCAGCAGCTGACGACAAGACCAAATCCACAGAAACAGTTCAGCTGCTCTGGTCAGTGAGAAAAATAAATGTTGTGTTGTTGCACGTAGCAGGCTGAGCTATAGAGCACGAGTGCACCACAGTTAATCTGATGCTGAAAATGTGTGTGTGTGTGGGGTGGGGGGTGGGGGGGGCGGCTGACCATGCCTGGTCAGTTCAACTGTCACCGAATCATTGGACAAACTCATGTCCCACTGTCTTCCTCTCACAGGAAATGCTTTAAGTGATTATGTCCCTTCCTGGATGGTTCTGCTCAGGTTTTTATATCTTGCTTATTTGACAGGTCGTTTTCACACCAGATAGTCCGGTAGACTCGGTTCGGTTCGGGACCAATATTCATGAGCTTTTGTTACATTTGAGCTGGTGCGTTTGCATTCACACTGCACTGTGCAGTCGAGCCAACCTGTTGAACCAACCTATTCCTCCGCTCGCCTGTGCGGGCGCTGCACCAAGAACTACTGAAAGAAACAACACAAAACCTCTGAAGACACGTCTTCTTCTTCTTCTTCTGTAAATAAAAATAAAAACGAAGTGGCATCAAGTTTTATCAGTTTTAGGAGTTATACTTTGTCATTTTTCAAAAATGCACTTAGCATGAGCAGAAGATGAGACAGAAGACCATGGAGAATATTGTTTTTCACACAAGTCAGCTGACGGCTCCATATGAGAAATGTGTGTTTGTTTGTCCTGTGGAGCGGGTCCGGTCTGTTTACATTCACACTGCACTGGAACCGCGCTGGAGTTCTCTTCTACCGGACCGAGACCTAGGTTTTAGCCCAGGCCAGAGTTCGTCTTTTTGTTCTGTGACAGAGTTCGATGTCGCGTTCACACCTCCCTAAACTAACCGGACTTTCTAGGAAAACGAGCTAGAGTTTGATTAAAGCGACTAAACAGGGCTGGTGTGAACGCACCCTGAGAGTCCCGTCAACCCATGGATCATCAGAACGGATCAGATAATCATCCGATCACCATTCTGGCAAGTGAGTGGTTGTGCAGAGGTTAGAGAAGGTGGGCCTGTGACCGGAAGATCACCGGTTCAAGCCCCAGTACCGACAACATTTAAAAAAAAATTGTGGGTGGGGTAGGTGAAGCACCCACACCTGTCCCCACCCTCATTCGTCCCACTCTGGGCCCTTGAGCAAGGCCCTTAACCCCCACCATCTGCTCCTCTGGGTGCCCTAGACAGCAGTTCTCTGCTCCACACAGAGGCTGTGGTAGCTCAGTGGTCTGTGGTTAGTCAGGAAGAACATCTGGTGTACAAATAACTGCCAAGTCTTCGTGCGACTTAGTTCGCTGTGGCGTCCCCTGAAGAAGGGAGCAGCTGAAAGAAGAAGAAGAAAAAACAATCACTTTATAATGTAGCTGTTTGTTTCTTTAAAAAAAAAAATCTTGTAATTTTCAAATCATATGTTTTTTTATGATTGTCTACTGTTGTACTGATAAATATCTCCTGGAGGGTAAACTATATCTTGGCTGCAAGTATCAAACTGTGAAATCCTTCGTTTTCTACAACTGATAGTGGTTGGTCATTAATTATGATGAAGTTTAGCAACTTCTCTCTAAACATTTGAGCTCCGTGGTTTCAGCGATGTCTTCTTCTTGTTCAGTCCGAAGCAGCAGCCTGATTTGGGGCAGCCGTGCTCAGTCTGTCCCTCCTCAGAGACGGGCAGACTGAGCGGGGCAGATTGGACGTGGCTGGCCGGGGTCGAGTCACCTCTTTCGGTTTGAGCAAAGAGCAGCGCCCCGCTGAAGCCACGGAGCTCGAATGTCCATCGTAAAACTTAACTCTACCGCGGTTTAATGTGGCGCTATGGCTCTGCAGACATTGCACATTGCTGTCTTGTTTTGTGGTGTTTCTAGTGTAAAATACTTCCACACAGCGACATGTTTAGATGAAAAGTTTGTTAGCTGTTAGCCACAGTGCTGCTAACTCAGCCCTCACATTGTAACTGGCTGCAAACTATGAACTGGATTTCCTGAATGTGAGGCGGGTCTTATTACTCTGAGTTCATGAGACACGTCTCTGTTCAGGAAATCCATTCCATAGTTTGAAGCCAACATGCATCATGGATTGGAAATATCAGTAGGTTGGATCGGAATTTTTTTTATACGTAAATGTTGCTGGTATCGGAGCCCGATACTGATATTGGATTGGATCAGCCCCATCTCTAGTTGTGTGTAGAATGTTTGTTGGGATTGTTGCATCATTTCTAAGATTTTTGGCATTATAAATTAAGTTAGAGAAAACTATATAAAGTTTTTATTTAGTGAACTGAGATTATACTGATGTGGAGAAATATTTAACATCTGCTCCAGGGTTTAATATGTAGTTAAATTTTCGTAAAAAAAAAAAATGTAATCGGTTCCAAGATCAGAAGAAATGTTAGTCGTGGTAATCACACACCTGTCCATGACTGCACTCTTAATGAGACAGACATAAATGCAGACCATGAAAAGTATATGTTGTACTGAACGCCTTTTTGACCAGAGCAGTAGAAGTGTCTGTTTGTCACATGTAATTTTTGGGGTTATGTAGGAGACATGACAAGTTTTAAGAGACCATTTATGTTCAATTATTTGAGAAAAGTATAAACCAAGATACAGAGAAAGTCTATGAGAGTTTGGATGTGTTCACTTTGACAGGATTTGAAACAAAACCAGATGTCCTGCGAGACACAAAAAGTAAAACAAGACCAAAATGTCTACAGTTTGATTGGGCTGGACGATGTGGACAAAACCTTTATCACGATATATTTCTTAATTTCGGTCAATAGCGATATAATTTGATAAACAATATAAACGCCTCAGAAAAGCTGTACAAACTGTAGAAATAAAAAAATAATGTTCACCTTTTATTTGTATTTAGCCTTCAAAGAAATTTTGAAATCACCATCAAATAAACATAAAACTCAACTTTGTCAATATTAATAGTCTTAACTTTGAACAACATAACCCAACAACCCCTGCAGCAAACTTCTGTGTTTGCTGCATGTGTGTCTCTTTTGATACAGCTGGGGTGTTGTTTCAGAGACACGGTGGCTCAAACCTTGTTGTGCTTCATCTTCTGACTCTCATCATATTCTGTCGAGTGGAAACTCTTCAGATGGAACAAGTTAGATGTTCGCACCGTTAAGCCCCCAATATACTGCCGCGTACATCCATACGCAGAGGTACACACGTACGTACGCAGAGGTACGAGCGTACCCCCCAGGGCATGTCCGTGCAAAGCTTAGTTTTTACGACCGCATACGCGTACGCGGTGTCGCACAATAAACTGCCCAGCAACGGACTGTTTTGTATGTGACACCAATGTATTAAATTCCTCTTCTTCATCCCTGATCTGGCCTTTTCTTTGGTTTTTTTTTTTTTGCCAAGAGGCAGAGATCTCTTCCTCCTCCGTTGATGCCATGACTGAAATGGTGAGAAATGAAGGAATTTGTCACGAGCGAATTAAAGTCAGGGCCAGCGTGGCTGCGGGAGGGTCTGGAGATTTCCTGGTGGGCTGGTCTGATGTGTGGGCTGCAGGGCCAGCGCTCTGTTTTTTTTTTTTTTTTTTAAGATCTTTTTATTAACAACATATAAACACAGAACACCGATGTGGCTGCCAGCGCTCGCTTTTTTTTTCAGACCTGTCAATCAATCCAGTAGGCATGTCAGCAAATGACCAATCGGCGACCTCAATTTGTCCCGAAGATAAACGCCCCTTGTCTGTGAAGCTGCTCTGCAGTAGAAGATGACATTTTTTTGGGAGTACCGCCGGTCACGTGATTCTGGACGGATTCCGGCGGGACCGGAGTCAACCTCATTATAACTCACGTGACCGGACTGAAAGCTAACGGGAGCAGACATGAGCGGGAACCGACCATTAACCAAAAATGAAAATGAAACTAACAAAAAATACATAAAATAAACACGGGCGCAGCTATTTTGTAGTTTTCTTTCAGTAAGCCTTCACTTTAACACAAGTCAAAAGAACTACATTTCCCAGGAGTCCAGTGTTCGAGCCGTAGCTTTTCACCGAGAGGGGGAGGAGCAGCGAGCGAATCGGTACCGAGTAACTGAAAATAGTTTGCAACGCAAGGTAAGAAGTACGTGTCTGTCTATTAAACTCACAGAACAGGCAGGAACGTGTCAAATAACCTGAACTTCATGAGAGTTGTGTTGGTGCTGTGCTGCTTTAAACTTTAGTCTCAGCTGTGAGGAGCTGCTTTGTTTACCGTCAGTAAATGAACTCAAACAGCACATTTTTCTCCACCTTGTCCCTTTTATTAATTTAAAAATGATGCTCTGCTTTGTTATGTGGGTTTTTAGGTTAAAATCTTCATTATCTGTCGCTGTTTGTAATGTAAAAAAAACAACCGAACTCTTCCTGGTTAAAGTGCACGCATTCTCCGGTAAAAATATCTCAGTTTTTATATGAAAGGCTGGTTACATAATATATTATAATAACTGTTATTGTAGGGGGGACATATTGGTGCGAGGTCTGTGGGTCCTCCCCCATAACTTTTTAAATAAAGTAGCTGCTATTTCCTGCATTCTGATGTATTTTAACATGTTTTAAAACATCTATGTTTACCTACATAAGTAAATCCTTGATTCAATAACTGTTTTAGAAAGCATGGCACAAGAAGTAGCACTAAGCTTTTTATTTGTCTTTAATTTAATTTAATTTTTCTACCTAACACAGGAAGCTGTTAGTTCTGGAAGCAAACTGTTAAACAGCTTTGGACACAAAGACCCTTGTCACACACTTCAACAGAGCAGGTAAGATACATCAAATCTTGTAATCTCTGCCTGGTGAGGCTGATTAAATAATTATAAAATATGATAAGTGAAATAAAGAAAAATTGAGCTTCTGTAATTTATAATTGCAAATGTCACATTTTCTTCACTTAATTTCAATTGTAAATCTCTTGTTTTTGATCAAATATTTTTTCAAAAGAAAGACCAACAGATTGTAACTTGTAGTCACTGTAACACTATTTTGACTCGTGCACGTCTTCTTTCACTTTCAGGTTCCACAAGGCTCTGGACTGGTCCAACTGTGGAGAGATGAGGTGGAACACCAGACCTGCAATGGTCCAGTCTGTAAATGATGCTCTGAAGTCTGTGAAGATGCACGACATCATGCTTCACCCAAACGAGCTCGTTACCTTGACCACATACACTGAACTTCTGGAGGACGTCGTCCAATGTATAATAATTCCTTTAAACATTTTATTTGTTGAGTTCTCTGCTTGGTACATTATTTTTCTTTTTTTGTTAGTTTGTTTAAACAATTTAAAACATGACAGTGATGTCACTGTTTAAAGGAAACAATTGCTCAATAAATTAGTAAAATGCAACTTGTTGTGTTTGGGTTCTTTCATCTAAGGTAGACATGGTGTGACCCATGGACTGGTTTAGATTTTTTGTTTTTACTGGAACTGACCTTCAAAAGAGCCAGAAACAGACTCAGCAGCTGATCCTCCGTAGAAACATTATATGGACTACAGGCCATGGATTATTGTTTTATGATATTTAGTGAAGGTTTTTGTTTGGATTAAGGAAATAAATGTCTCTATTTCACCAAAGATGAACTGTTCCTGTTGCCATATCTTTTGAAATAAAACTGCACAACACAAAGTAATTTAAACAGGAATGGGTAGAAGATGAAATCAAATTCAATAATCAGGTCTCTCTTGTAAATGAGTCCTCGAGGCTCAATGGGATTTACCTGTCTAAATAAAGGTTGAATGAATGAATGAAAAAATTCAATGTATTTCCTAAGAATTAAATGAAAAACAGGAGCAGGAGTCATGTTACCAGGAGTGGGACAGGACAGGAGTGACAATCCACTCCTGTGTCATCCTCTACTCTGCAGCTGCTCGGGGTGTACGCTGGAGTTTAATGACTGAACCCTCTGCGTACAGTACACGCGTACGTATGCTTGAACGGACATACGCGACAGTATACTGGAGGCTTTAGTTGGAACGACTCTCCAGCACATTTTGCAGCTCACTGACTGAAACCTGCAGTTTATCCGATCTTAGATAGCCGAACCACTTCCACACCACCGAGTTAGTCTTTCCTCTTATCAGTGATGTCATCTCCTTTGTCTTTGCTTGTGAAAGCTTGTTCTTCTTCTGACGGTCATGGGCACTCATTTTGAAGTGAAAACTTATCGTGTGTTGGAGCTTAGCCTAGCCAAGCCTGCTACCGCTAACACGTTCTGGACTCGAGCTCTGCGTAACATCTACGTCACCATGCACTTATGTAGTTGTGTCGCAGCTTTTTCTGTCCGGGTTGAAACTGAAGTGGCCGCCTCAACCCGAACAGAGAAAGAAATGTGTCAGTGAAACGCTGTAATCTTATTGCAATATCGAAAATGTGCTTAAAACCCATATCACCGTTATTGAATAAAAGTATATTGTGACATATATCAGCATTGAATTATTGTCCAGCCCTGCAGTATGATGTGAAAACTGCATCAGAAGTGGGTTGATTTCAAAGTTTTAAAACACGTAGACCAGCTGTTTTCAATTGGATTAACTTCAGGACCAACTATCCTTTATGACAAGCTGTGACCAAATTTGTTAAAATATACATTTTCTTTGATTTATTTAGATGCTGCAGTTTGAACTTTTGATGGTAAAATAGGATATGTCAACACAGAAAAATGTTTAATGATCAACCAAAATGGCCTGCAAGTTACAATACTAGAGTGAAACACTCATTAGCTGCATTTTAATTACACCAAAACTCTTCACTTCAGTAACTTGAGCCTTTTTAACAATTAACAGAGATTTGACACATAATTATGAGATAAAAGTCCAACTACTTATACGTATTGTGTTGCAAAAAGACTCAAAACATTTAGCTGTAACCGAGTACCCACCCACTGAATACATAAGTCTTGTTAAAATTATTCAGCCATTAACCCAGTGCTTCTCAATTATTTTCTGTTATGCCCCCCC
>NW_023618690.1:13187-13456 GCF_014905685.2 Nematolebias whitei
CATCCATCCATTATCTTTACCCGCTTATTCCATTTTGGGTCACGGGGTCGCTGGTTCCCATGTCCATCAATCACTGTGCGAGGGGCGGGGGACACCCTGGACAGGTCGCAAGTCCATCACAGGGCCACATAGAGACAAACGAGACAAACAATCATTCATTCTCTCACTCACACCTAGGGACAATTTAGAGTTACCAATCAGTCTAACATGCATGTTTTTGGACTGTGGGAGGAAACCGGAGCACCCGGAGAAAACCCACGCATGCACGG
>NW_023618690.1:13556-17013 GCF_014905685.2 Nematolebias whitei
TTTTTTTTTTGTCAATCTGATCCTCGACGGTACGACCTGTCAATCAACTCAGAAGGCGTGTCAGTAACTGACCAATCGACGACCTGAATTTGTCCCAAAGGTAAACGCCCCTTACCTGCTGACAAACTCATCAGTTTTTTTTCTTGAGAAACATTGTTTTAATTAAAACAATAAGTTTATATCTGTTGTGAGATGATTTTAGCAGTTTAGCAGATTTTTAATCTGCTGAATTGCCAATCTACATATGTGTGTGTGTCTTATCTCACTCAGCTTTATAAGCTGAACCTCTCACTCTCGGCTGTTTGAATTGAGAAAGCTCCTCGGATGAGGAGCGAAACGTCTTCTGTTACAAATAAAGTCCAGTTGTTTTTTGTATTGAACGTTTTTTGAATTCATCGTGTCCTGGATGACTGAGAATCTTCACCAGCAATCTACTTAATGAAGAATAGTTTGATTTAAAACTGTCCATCAAACAGGAAGGAGGGATTATTATCTCTCTTACTAGAGTGAATGTGGTACTTTGTTATAAGTACAACTTTATTTATGGCATCAGAGAAAGCTGAGCTTCAGTTATCCACATAAAGTAAAATGTCATCAGCATGAAAAGAAGGAATGTTGAGTTTGAGATTAATCCAGTTTCTGATGTTTGACCAAACACTTTGTAGTGACATGAAAAAAACATACTCGAGGGATTCATCTTGTGATTTACTAAAGACACACAAATCAACATTAAATTTAAATCTTATTTCAAGAAACATGGCTACAGGATGTATCTTATTTATTATTTTAAATGATTCTCATTCACTTTAGGAGATTTAGACCATTTGACAAATTTAGAATGAGCACAAGTCATACTGGTTTTATGATTTATACTGGGAGGTTTCTTGAAGGAATCTGTTATAATCAATAAATACTTTGTCACAAACATTCATTGATAATCTTGTTACATTTGAAGTCAACTCAGTTACAGATATTTAATTTTAATGTGGGCATCAAATCGTCACATTTGAATATTTAATATTTTTAATTATTGAATCAGCTGTTGGTCAGGTTACTTCTTGTTGTGCCATTAGCTCTAAAATAGTTAGTGAATCAAGTGTTTACTTCCATCCATCCGCGGGGGGGTTGGGTACAGCCTAAGTGGGGAGGTCCAGACTTCCCTCTCCCCAGACACTTGGACCAGCTCCTCCAGGGGAATCCCAAGGAGTTCCAAGTGTTTACTTGTTCAGGTAAAACTAGATGTTAAACAACCATTAAAATACACCAGGATGCAGGAAATGGCATCTACTTTATTCAAAATTTTCTGGGGAGGACCCCCAGACACCCCCCCCCCCCATCAGTGTGATCTATATTTCTATATTTTGTAAATTTAATGTTAATAAGGATACAACGCGGGCAGCACGGTGGCGCAACTGGTAGAGCTGCTGCCTCTCAGCGAGCAGGTCCTTGGTTCAAACCCCGGTCCAGGGGCCTTTCTGGGTGGAGTTTGCATGTTCTCTCCGTGCATGCGTGGGTTTTCTCCGGGTGCTCCGGTTTCCTCCCACAGTCCAAAAACATGCATGTTAGACTGATTGGTAACTCTAAATTGTCCCTAGGTGTGAGTGAGAGAATGAATGATTGTTTGTCTCGTTTGTCTCTATGTGGCCCTGTGATGGACTTGCGACCTGTCCAGGGTGTCCCCCGCCCCTCGCACAGTGATTGATGGACATGGGAACCAGCGACCCCGTGACCCAAAATGGAATAAGCGGGTAAAGATAATGGATGGATGGATGGATACAATGCTATGTAGAGGTGTACTTATAATAATTTTATAGACAAATTATACTATTTACAGTCGCAGTAGAGAGTTGGGGGGGGGGTACTTCTTCCTAGGGGGGGCTTAACAGAAAATAATTGAGAAGCACTGTTTTAAACAAATGTTGCCTGAGGGAAGTCGTGTTTAGTTGTTTTTTTTAGCACACTTACAGGAAGACTCACCTAGTCACAAAACTAACCCCTGAACCCCCCACATGCCTAAAATGCCTGGAAAAAAAGTGCACCCAAAATAAATTAGAATGTACTCCCTTTGCAATATGTACATCCCTTTGAAGTATATTCAAAAACTTGGTCTCTTTGTAAATGCAAATCTTTGAATTTCTATCCCCAGCAGTCAAAATTATTGTAACTACCGGTATAACTAGATTGTAGGTTTTGAAATTGGAACAAACAAAAATCAAACACTTTTTCGTGCCCTGATGCTTTTGAATTATTTTATGTTTCTGCATTAGGATGGAATGAGGTATAGACTGAAAAATCTCACATGATTATAGATTTAAATCTTATTTGTTGCCAGTTCAAATTTGATAACAATAGCACAAAAAATGATTGTTCTGGACGTGGGTTTTCTGTGGCCATGTCCATGAGTTTATCAAAATACTCAATTTGGGTCTCCAAATGGATTTCAATCTCAAAAGGCAGCAACGCCTGAATGCTTCAGCATCCAGTCATCAGTGAGGGCTCTAATGAACGGTGATATTTGGAGGAATCATGTTCTCTATCCACATTCTCTGTCAGCATGATTGAAGTACAGCAGGTCGTGCATAAACAGTTAGAGGATGCACAACAAAGGTTTACATGAAAAGTTTACATGAACTTCACATTGTTTTCTTGATAATAAATTAATCAGAATATCACATATAGTTAGATTTTCTCAGTAATCTACCGTTGCTTTTGACTGGTTTAGAAGCTTCTAAACAACCTGA
This sequence comes from Nematolebias whitei, assembly GCF_014905685.2. Lineage (NCBI taxonomy): Eukaryota > Metazoa > Chordata > Actinopteri > Cyprinodontiformes > Rivulidae > Nematolebias > Nematolebias whitei. The sequence goes on from NW_023618690.1 coordinate 16,298, forward strand.
TGGGAACCTTTAGATTAAGGAGCTAAAATCTGAAGGAGTGCATACGTTGACAAGACATACTTAATTTCTTTAGCACAAATTTTTAGCTTCATAATTGGACGATATGTAATAATTTCTTACTACCAGTTGCACTCACATTTGCAACACTAAGTAATCTTACCGGTATACTTGTTATTGAAATGTGGACGCAAAAAAAAAATACATAAAATGCCCAAATGTACTTTTTATTTCGTGTGGAGGACGTCCATGAGTCAAAGTATTACTGAGCTTGATAACGAGGTGCGCACTGTCTCCTGGCCGCAGGTGCAGCAGGTACTGACTGCTGCTGCCAGGAGGGGACAAGAGACGCCGTGTGTCCGTCCGTCTTGTCTGCATTTGGAGCTGCAGCGGTCAGTTGCTGCACACCTGCTGTCGCATGTGATGGTTTGAATCCTCTGCTGAAGCAAATGTATTATGAAGAAGCTCCGCTGCTTCAGCAAGGCCTCCTGCAGACTGTTGAACAGTCGTCATTATTTTGAATGAAAATAAAGCTGCCATTGTTCAGTGTCGTGAGCACACCAACCGTAACACCTTAACACACCAACTTCCATTTCCTGTGAAATCTTTTTCCTTTTCATGTGACAGCTTTCTTTTTAAATGAGATGCCTTCCTGTTCAACCAAGATCACGAGATGTTTTCACTAGTGTGCATGAAAGGTTTTCAGTATAGTATGGGAG
>NW_023618690.1:17113-19520 GCF_014905685.2 Nematolebias whitei
AAAAAAAAAACAGAGCTGCAGCAGCTGGGAGGAGGTGGGGTGGTCCCAATGCAGTGGAAGCGCAGCAGTTTCTGTGCAGCGCAGAGCTCCAAGTAAAGCAGGAGATAACCAGATATGTTGCTTGTGCCCTCACTGCCCTGGGCCCCTTAGAGATTATGGGCCCCTTAGAGATCATGGGCCCCTGGGCAGTTGTCCAGTTGCCATATGGTTAATCCAGCCTTGGCTGGACCTGGACTTCAGAGCAGCAGAGAAGTTGCAAACAGCACAAGAGCGAGCGGGCTGTGTGTGTGTGTGTGTGGTTGTGTGGGTGGGTGGGTCCAGTGGAACGCGCTCACAAGAGAAGAACGTGACAAGTTGTTTAATGACATAAAATATATTTTGTTAGCAAAGAATAGAGTCCTAACTTTTATTAAACATTACTTGTGTATTAAAAAAAACATCAAAATTGTGCTTTGACAAAACAAAAAACAAACAAAAAAAACGTTAAAGTGAAAGAGGGGCAGGTAACTAACGCGTGCTGCAGGTGACGAGCGTCACCAGCTGCTCAGCAGCAGAGGGAAGCGACACGGTTCAATCATGACTCCTCAAACGACAGGACAGACATATGTTCATAACTTTATTATTATTAAGACTGAGTTGCCGGATTTTAGCAAACAGTTGCCAAACGCACCCTGACAAAATGAGAATGGTGCAAAAAAGAAAGAAAAAAAAACTACTCCCTGCCGCAAAATGTTCCTCGGGGTCACATGTGCCCCCCCCTGGCATTGCTCCGGGGCGCCCCACTATTTGAGAAGGACTGCATTAACCACAGGGCTGATACAATAATCAGAAAATGAATTTTTTTCTTAACATTTTTTTTGACTAGGCAAAGGCCTACAATCCCCTAAAAACTCATCTGCAACCCACTTTAAGGTCACTACCCACCAGTTGAGAACCACTGGTTCAGACAGCTGCAGTGTTAATGTGTGTGGCATCATCACTTCAAGTTGATCAGTCTTGTAAAGTCTAACTTTCTGTAGGCTCCTTCACAAAACAGTTCCGCAAAATGGCCGTACAGAGCAGTCTGCCTTTATACTCCCTTTGGAGGTTCATAAATCACAGATGATGCCAGCCACTTCCTGCACAGACATGAGCTTTCAGAAATGAAGCAGGCAGTGTAAAAGCAAGGGAAGTCTGGAGCAGAACTCAGCTGCGTTGTTATGGAGCACGATGCATTAAGGCTCCCACATACTCAGGCGTACTGTGTGTACTCCGTGAACCATCTGCGGACTCTGCGCACACTGTATACAGACGGATGAGACTTCATACTCAAGCGTACACCCTGATGGGCAGCAGCCCAGCTCCGCAGGCAAGTGGCGTTTACCTTCGGGACAAATTGAGGTCACCGATTGGTCATTTGCTGACACGCCTACTGGGATGATTGACAGGTCACAAAAAAAAAAAAAACTAGAGCTGCCGGCGGCCCTGGGTAGAGGCAGCTGGCAGTCCAGGAGCAACAACAGTGGTGTTCTATGTTTATATGTTGTTAATAAAAAGTTCTAAAAAGTAAAAAAAAAAACAGGGAGCGCTGGCCCTGGAGCCCACACATCAGACCAGCCCACCAGGAAATCTCCAGACTCTCCAGACCCTACAACAGCCACTCTGGGCCTGATTTTAATTCTCTCATGACAAAGTCCTTAATTTCTTACAATTTCAGTCATGGCGTCAATGGATGAGGAGGCAGAGATTGCTTGCCTCTTGGCAAAAAAACAAACAAAAAAGGCCATTAAACCAGACCAGGGATATTTAATACATTGATGTCGCATACAAAACAGTCCGTCATTGGGCAGTTTATTGTGTGACACAGAGTACGCGTACGCGGTCGTAAAAATTGATCTTTGCGCGAACATGGCTTGTGGTCATCCTCTTCTGAGACAGCGTTGAGTCTAATGGGGTACGTGCAGACCTCTGCGTAGTAAAGTATGCCCGAGTATGTGGCAGCCTTTAAATGTATGACAGACTTCTGACTCATATCAGTTACAAAACATGATGAAATAACTCACTTAAGCGATTCTCATTACGGTTAAATATATTTTTTAAGTAACTTTAAAGTTGCTGTGCGTCATTATAGATATTCAATTCAATTCAATTCAGTTTATTTATAAAGCACCAAATCACAACAAAGTTGTCTCCGGGACTTTACAGGAACATTCACATAAAAGCCAATTAGTAAAGTTCTCTATCTAAGGAATCCATCAGAGAAGTTGAATCTTGGCTTCGTTGCAGTCTCCCATCCTGAGCAAGCACAGTGGAGACAGTGGAAAGAAAAACTCCCTTTAACAGGAAGAAACCTATAGCAGAACCAGGCTCAGGACAAGAGACCATCTGCTTTGACCGGCTGGTTGAGAGGACAGGAAGGAGAGACAGA
>NW_023618690.1:19620-19978 GCF_014905685.2 Nematolebias whitei
TATAGGTCCAGATCCAGATATAGGTCCAGCTCCAGATATAGGTCCAGGTCCAGATATAGGTACAGATCCAGATATAGGTCCAGATCCAGATATAGGTCCAGCTCCAGATATAGGTCCAGCTCCAGATATAGGTCCAGCTCCAGATATAGGTCCAGATCCAGATATAGGTCCAGGTCCAGATATAGGTCCAGCTCCAGATATAGGTCCAGGTGTATCTGAAAGACAAAAACATGTTAAGGATAAAAAAATAATTACAAATACAAAACAGGATGAGCAGAGTAAGTAAAGACAGAAGTAGAGTGAAAATTGTGCTCAGTTTGTCCTCCAGCAGTCTAAGCCTATAGCAGCATAACTAAGG
>NW_023618690.1:20078-21703 GCF_014905685.2 Nematolebias whitei
AAGTAAAGACAGTAGTAGAGTGAAAATTGTGGTCAGTTTGTCCTCCAGCAGTCTAAGCCTATAGCAGCATAACTAAGGGACAGCTCAGGAAACCCAAGCCGACCCTAACTATAGGATTTATCAAAAAGGAAAGTCTTAAGCCTAGTTTTAAAACTGGATAATGTGTCAGCCTCATGGACAGAGATTGGAAGTTGGTTCCACAAGAGAGGAGCCTGAGAACTGAAAGATCTGCCTCCCATTCTGTTTTTGTAAATTCTAGGAACCACAAGTAAACCTGCAGTCTGAGAGTGAAGTGCTCTGTTAGGAAGATATGGAACAATAAGATCTGTAATATAAGATGGAGCTAGGTTGTTGAGAGCTTTGTAGGTTAGAAGTAAGATTTTGAATTCTATTCTGGATTTGACAGGGAGCCAATGGAGAGAAACTAAAACTGGAGAGATGTGATCTCTCCCAGTAACTCCAGTTAAGACTCTGGCAGCAGCATTTTGGATCAGCTGAAGACGTTTTAAAGAAGTATTTGGACACTCAGATAATAAACCACTGCAATAGTCCAGTCTAGACGTGACAAATGCATGGACCAGTTTTTCTGCATCATCTTTAGATCAGATGTTTCTAATGTTAGTGATATTACGCAGGTGGAAGAAGGAGGTTCTAGTAACGTTTTTAATGTGGGGGATAAAAGACATGTCCTGATCAAAAATAACACCAAGATTTTTAACATTAGAGCTGGAGGACAGATTAATGCATCTAAGGAGGGAGAAAGACTGAAAAATGCATTCTTAAGGTGCTCAGGTCCAAAAACCAAAACCTCAGTCTTGTCTGTGTCAGTCTTGTCAGCCTCAGGGACTCTTTTACAAAAGAGACCTGATTTTAACAAATAGTGATGACAACAGTGGACAACAAAGACAACAACAGACAATCATAAATTATGAATACAAATTGATAATAATAAGTGAAAATAAAATGGTATTTAAAAGAAAATGTAACACACACACACAAAAAAAAGCTAGATTATAAGGTGATGTAGAAAACTAAAAACGGGAACATGTCTGCGTTAGTTTTTCCCAAGACTTTAGCAGATGTTTGAAGCTACTTAGAGAGGTCAAAGGTCGAGAGCTTCAGATCTTTTTACAAGATATTCCAGGAAACAGGAGCGGAGTAGGAGAAGGTCCTTTTGTCTAGTTCAGTCCTCACTGAGGGAACACTGCAGGTAATGATGTCCTGAGAGCGCACGCTGTAGCTTCACTCACACAGAGACATGTAGGAGGAGATGTATGAAGGCAACAGACCAAGAAGTGATTTAAAGATGAAAATGTACCAGTGAGAGAGTCTGCGTGAAGTTAATGATGTCCAGTTAACCATTGAATACAGGGTGCAGTGGTGGGTACGGTAATCACAGCCAGTTATGAATCTTAGTGCACCATGATAGACAGCCTCCAACATCTGCAGGGTTCTTGTAGGAGCGTTCATGTAAATAATGTCACCGTAATCAATTGAGGGAAGGAAAGTCACAGATACAAGGCGTTTTCTAGCATTCAGGGTTAGACAGGATCTTTTTCTGAAAAAGAAACCCAGTTTAACTTTCAGTTTCTTTACCAAGTTTTCCACATGGAGCTTAAAAGAGA